>NW_027282545.1:10000-19616 GCF_046629955.1 Centroberyx affinis | reverse complement strand
GTAACTAACTGACTGTAATTAACTGTAACTGTGACTGTAACTAACTGACTGTAACTAACTGTGACTGTAACTAACTGACTGTAACTAACTGTAACTGTGACTGTAACTAACTGTGACTGTAACTAACTGACTGTAACTAACTGTGACTGTAACTAACTGACTGTAACTAACTGATTGTAACTAACTCTGACTGTAACTAACTCTAACTGTAACTGTGACTGTAACTAACTCTGATTGTAACTAACTCTAACTGTAACTAACACTGTCTCTAACTAACTGACTGTAACTAACTCTGACTGTAACTAACTGACTGTAACTAACACTGTCTGTAACTAACTGACTGTAACTAACTCTGATTGTAACTAACTCTAACTGTAACTAACACTGTCTGTAACTAATTGACTGTAACTAACTCTGACTGTAACTAACTAACTGTAACTAACACTGTCTGTAACTAACTGACTGTAACTAACTCTGACTGTAACTAACTGACTGTAACTAACTGACTGTAACTAACTAACTGTAACTAACTGACTGTAACTAACTCTGACTGTAACTAACTCTGACTGTAACTAACTGATTGTAACTAACTGTGACTGTAACTAACTCTGACTGTAACTACCTGACTGTAACTACCTGACTGTAACTAACTGATTGTAACTAACTGTAACTGTGACTGTAACTAACTGATTGTAACTAACTCTGACTGTAACTAACTGACTGTAACTAACTGACTGTAACTAACTAACCGTAACTAACTGACTGTAACTAACTCTGACTGTAACTAACTCTGACTGTAACTAACTCTGACTGTAACTAACTGACTGTAACTAACTCTGACTGTAACTAACTCTGACTGTAACTAACTGACTGTAACTAACTCTGACTGTAACTAACTCTGACTGTAACTACCTGACTGTAACTACCTGACTGTAACTAACTGATTGTAACTAACTGTAACTGTGACTGTAACTAACTGATTGTAACTAACTCTGACTGTAACTAACTCTGACTGTAACTAACTGATTGTAACTAACTGTAACTGTGACTGTAACTGTGACTGTAACTAACTGATTGTAACTAACTCTGACTGTAACTAACTGACTGTAACTAACTGACTGTAACTAACTAACTGTAACTAACTGACTGTAACTAACTCTGACTGTAACTAACTCTGACTGTAACTAACTGATTGTAACTAACTGTGACTGTAACTAACTCTGACTGTAACTAACTGATTGTAACTAACTCTGACTGTAACTAACTCTGACTGTAACTAACTGACTGTAACTACCTGACTGTAACTAACTCTGACTGTAACTACCTGACTGTAACTACCTGACTGTAACTAACTGATTGTAACTAACTGTAACTGTGACTGTAACTAACTGATTGTAACTAACTCTGACTGTAACTAACTGACTGTAACTAACTGTAACTGTAACTAACTCTAACTGTAACTAATTTGAACCAACTGTAACTAGCCCTAAATAACCCATCTATCTCCTCAGATAAACAACTTTAACATCCATCTGACCGGTGTGTGTGTGTGTGTGTGTGTGTGTGTGTGTGTGTGTGTGTGTGTGTGTGTGTGTGTGTGTGTGTGTGTGTGTGTGTGGTTCTTCTGTCCAGGTGATCCTGATGGGTCTGGACTCAGCTGGAAAATCGACTCTGCTGGCCAGACTGCTGACAGGAGAGGTGAGGCCAGAAACTCCTCCTGACTCCTCTTGACTCCTCCTAACACCTCCTAACACCTCCTGGCACTTCCTAACACCTCCTGGCACTTCCTAACACCTCCTAACACCTCCTGACACCTCCTAACACCTCCTGGCACTGCCTAACACCTCCTAACACCTCCTGACACCTCCTAACACCTCTTGGCACTTCCTAACACCTCCTGACACCTCCTAACACCTCCTGGCACTTCCTAACACCTCCTAACACCTCCTGACACCTCCTAACACCTCCTGACACCTCCTGACACCTCCTCCTGACAGACTGCTGACAGGAGAGGTGAGGCCAGAAACTCCTCCTGACTCCTCTTGACTCCTCCTAACACCTCCTAACACCTCCTGGCACTTCCTAACACTTCCTAACACCTCCTGACACCTCCTAACACCTCCTGGCACTTCCTAACACCTCCTGGCACTTCCTAACACCTCCTAACACCTCCTGACACCTCCTAACACCTCCTGACACCTCCTAACACCTCCTGGCACTTCCTAACACCTCCTAACACCTCCTGACACCTCCTAACACCTCCTGACACCTCCTGACACCTCTTGGCACTTCCTAACACCTCTTGGCACTTCCTAACACCTCCTGGCACTTCCTAACACCTCCTAACACCTCCTGACACCTCCTGACACCTCTTGGCACTTCCTAACACCTCCTGGCACTTCCTAACACCTCCTAACACCTCCTGACACCTCCTAACACCTCCTGACACCTCCTAACACCTCCTAACACCTCCTGACACTTCCTGACACCTCCTGACACCTCCTAACACCTCCTAACACCTCCTGGCACTTCCTAACACCTCCTGGCACTTCCTAACACCTCTTGGCACTTCCTAACACCTCTTGGCACTTCCTAACACCTCCTAACACCTCCTAACTCCTCCTAACACCTCCTAACACCTCCTAACACCTCCTAACACTTCCTGACACCTCCTGACACCTCCTAACACCTCCTAACACCTCCTGACACTTCCTGACACCTCCTGACACCTCCTAACACCTCCTAACACCTCCTGGCACTTCCTAACACCTCCTGACACTTCCTAACACCTCCTAACACCTCCTGACTCCTCCTGACTCCTCCTGACTCCTCCTGACTCCTCCTGACTCCTCCTGACTCCTCCTCAGGTGATGGACACGTCTCCCACAGTTGGATTCAATGTTGGAACTCTGGATCTGGACAAGAAGACGGCGCTGACGCTCTGGGATGTAGGAGGACAGAACAACATGAGACCCAACTGGAGGTGTGTGTGTGTGTGTGTGTGTGTGTGTGTGTGTGTGTGTGTGTGTGTGTGTGTGTGTGGGGTGTGTGTGTGTGTGTGTGTGTGTGTGTGTGTGTGTGGTGTGTGTGTGTGTGTGTGTGTGTGTGTGTGTGTGTGTGTGTGTGTGTGGTGTGTGTGGTGTGTGTGGTGTGTGTGTGTGTGTGTGTGTGTGTGTGTGTGTGTGTGTGTGTGTAGTATTACTGTTCCTGGCTGTAGAGGATAGCCAGGATTTGCCTTCTCTTCTTCCTCTCTGTTCTGTTCATGGTGGATCACAGTGAATCTGTTTTCAATTTCCTCTACAGAGGAAATGGAATAATTAATAATAAATATTCTTCTCTGTCGATATTACCTGGAAGGTTGTAAAGCTCTGGTGTTCGTGGTGGTTCTCTAGAGCAGTGGTTCTCAATCTTTTTTATATCAAGGACCCCTAATTTAGTCCACATTAGGGCCACAGACCCCCATTTGATGAGATTTTGTCTCTCTGACCCAAATCTGAGAATATTGTTATTGTCAGATATGATTTTGTCCAGAATTCCATGACTATCTGTATTGTAGGTAGAGAGATAACAGTGAAACTATGATCAAAATAATCATTCTAAAATGACAAAATAATGAAGTTTAACAATTCATCAATTTGCTGGGGACCCCCTGGAATGCCCTCAAGGACCCCTGGGGGTCCCTGGACCCCACATTGAGAACCACTGCTCTAGAGGAACTAAACATCGTTCTTCTTCTCTGTAGATATTACCTGGAAGGTTGTAAAGCTCTGGTGTTCGTGGTGGACAGCAGCGAGCCGGCCCGGATGCCCGAGGCCCAGAAGGCTCTGAAGAAGGTTCTGGGTGATGAGAACTTGCGGGGCGTTCCTCTGATGGTCCTGGCCAACAAGAAGGACCTGCCCAACTCCATGACCATACGAGAGGCAGGTCCCACCCCCAGCTGCTGAAGTGTCTTTGAGCAAAACAGAGGGACAATAGAAGATCAGTAGAGGGGCGATAGAAGATCAGTAGAGGGGCGATAGAAGATCAGTAGAGGGACGACAGAAGATCAGTAGAGGGGCGATAGAAGATCAGTAGAGGGACGATAGAAGATCAGTAGAGGGACAATAGAAGATCAGTAGAGGGACAATAGAAGATCAGTAGAGGGACGATAGAAGATCAGTAGAGGGACGATAGAAGATCAGTAAAGGGACAATAGAAGATCAGTAGAGGGACAATAGAAGATCAGTAGAGGGACGATAGAAGATCAGTAGAGGGACGATAGAAGATCAGTAGAGGGGCAATAGAGGGACAATAGAAGATCAGTAGAGGGACAATAGAAGATCAGTAGAGGGACGATAGAAGATCAGTAGAGGGGCAATAGAGGGACAATAGAAGATCAGTAGAGGGACAATAGAAGATCAGTAGAGGGGCAATAGAAGATCAGTAGAGGGGCAATAGAGGGACAATAGAAGATCAGTAGAGGGACAATAGAAGATCAGTAGAGGGACGATAGAAGATCAGTAGAGGGGCAATAGAGGGACAATAGAAGATCAGTAGAGGGACAATAGAAGATCAGTAGAGGGGCAATAGAAGATCAGTAGAGGGGCAATAGAGGGACAATAGAAGATCAGTAGAGGGACAATAGAAGATCAGTAGAGGGACAATAGAGGGACAATAGAAGATCAGTAGAGGGACAATAGAAGATCAGTAGAGGGGCAATAGAAGATCAGTAAAGGGACAATAGAAGATCAGTAGAGGGACGATAGAAGATCAGTAGAGGGACGATAGAAGATCAGTAGAGGGGCAATAGAAGATCAGTAGAGGGGCAATAGAGGGACAATAGAAGATCAATAGAGGGACAATAGAAGATCAGTAGAGGGACAATAGAGGGACAATAGAAGATCAGTAGAGGGACAACAGAAGATCAGTAAAGGGACAATAGAAGATCAGTAGGGGGGCAATAGAAGATCAGTGGAGGGACAACAGAAGATCAGTAAAGGGACAATAGAAGATCAGTAGAGGGGCAATAGAGGGACAACAGAAGATCAGTAGAGGGACAATAGAAGATCAGTAAAGGGACAATAGAAGATCAGTAAAGGGACAATAGAGGGACAATAGAAGATCACATTAAAATGAACTACACTTTCAGCTCAAACTAACTGCTAATTGGTTGGAGTTGTGCTGGTTGCCGGGCAACATGAGCAGGATGATTCTATCAGGAAATGCAGTGAAGTTGGAGGTCTACTGGTTTCTACTGGACTTTAGTCTCCTGGTTCTGACTTTATCTACATGTTCTCACCTTCTGCTCCTTCTGCTCCTCCTCTTCCTCCTCTTCTTCCTCCTCCTCTTCTTCCTCCTTCTCCCCCCCTCCTCTTCCTCCTCCTCCTCTTCTTCCTTCCCCTCCTTCTCCCCCTCCTCCCCTCCTCCCCTCCTCCTCCCCCCTCCTCCGCCTCCTTCTCCTCCTCAGGTCTCCAAACATCTGGACCTGCCCAGCTATAAGGAGCGAGCGTGGGAGATCCAGGCCTGCAGCGCTCTGAAGGGACTCGGCCTGCAGCAGGCCTTCCTGTCTGTCGCCAAGCTGATCAAGAGGAGCTAAGAGGAGGAGGAGGAGGAGGAGGAGGAGGAGGAGGAAGAGGAGGGGGAGGAAGAGAGGAGGAGGAGGAGGAAGAGGAGGGGGAGGAAGAGGAGGAGGAGGGGGAGGAGGAGGGAGAGGAGGAGGAGGAAGAGGAGGGGGAGGAAGAGGAGGAGGAGGAGGAGGAAGAGGAGGGGGAGGAAGAGGAGGAGGAGGGGAGGAGGAGGAGAGGAGGAGGGGAGGAGAGGGGGAGGAAGAGGAGGAGGACGAGGAATATAGTCTATCTGTTACATTATGTATCTGTCTGTTCTGTTTTACATGGAGCTACACAATAAAACCTGAAATTAAAGCTCAGATTCTGAGGAAGCTGATTTTATTGATCAGTCATTATGAAGATCAAACAGTGATTGATTGGCCATAACATGTAAGAATGTACAGCAACACAAACACACAGCTGGGGCTTTAACTGACTTCACTGTTCGTATCATACAAACCAACAAACACCATGTGTTCATTATTGTAACATTAAGATCAAATTCAGTTAAGTAAAGAAAAGATATGAAAATATGATTTTTGCACTCATAACCTCTTCCTCTTCAGAGGAAAGAAAACAGATCTTTACTTCTTACTAACCTGAGTGAGATCTTTCCACTTCAGGGATTTACTTTTCTCTGCAGAAACAGAAACACAGAACTAATACTAATATTTATTGAACTACAATGCGAAGACTGAAATATGGAGCAAGTGAGCAGATAATACAGCCAGAACAAAACACTGAACTCAGGTGCTGAATCATGAAATGAATATTATAAATATTGTCAACAGTAAATGGAGTTAAGTAAGTTTGGGGTCAATGAAACCGGAGAAACGAGGCAGAACGTTATAAAGGAGAATTATGTTTGAATTATGCAACAAATTAGCATCAACTCTCTAAGCAGAAACACATCGGAGCATCGGAACCTACTTGGTCTCCTTTGGGCAGACGAAAGTCCGGTCTTCTGAAGATCAGAGGCGGGGCGAAAGGCTGGTTGCCTGGCAACAGCAAGCGATGGAGCAACAGGCTGGTCTCTGACGGATCTGGTCTGGTTCTCTCAAGTTGAGGTCAGAGACGGTTCAGCTGCAGATCCACGGCTTCGCAGCAGGATGGAAAGGATTTCTATTACTGCAGCAAGAACACGGCAGGCTGCGGTCCGCTCAGAGAGTTCCTCTGACTTCTCTAACTTCTCAGACTAAAATAAAATTGTTATTGAACAGCAATGAAAACTATTTAAGAGCGAGGCTCAGACTTCAAAGTGCAAAGCGGTTTGCGATGTCAGAATAGCGGTGGATGGCAAAGAATTTTACCAGAAGGGTTAGTGTTATTCTATGTCCTGCTGTATTGTAAATACATTACTATTAGCTGACTTATAAGAACTGAATATGTAAATTCATGTTCCGTTTAAAAGACGTCTAAATGTTTTACAGCTGTCCAGGCTTGAAAAAGACATCCGCACACTCAAAATCTGCAAAAATCATTTATTGCAAGTGTTTGGCAGGAGATCCTCAAGGCAGCAAGGGAACAAAGCAATATGAGGGTTGCAGAACACGTCACTTAATTGCCCCCAATGCAAAACACCTGTCCAGCATGTGACCCAGGGAACTGTAGCCCCAAAGATACCTGGCAGACTACAAGTAGACAGTGTATACACACAGTTATACAACAAGAAGCACATTACATAATAATACAATATTTAGATGGTGAGTTAATATACTCTAATAAACAATAGAGGTCAATGCTATGCAGAGGAATCAGGCAAAAACAGAACGTATAAACTCTATCATAATGCATTACAGCAAAATCCTGGTCTAGGCCCAGAGGTTCCAGTGTTCCTAAAGCATGGATCTGATGGATGGATCTGAAGAATGGATCAATGTGCTCTACATGATCAATGTGCTCTACATGGATCAATGTGCTCTACATGGATCAATGTGCTCTACATGGATCAATGTGCTCTACATGGATCAATGTGCTCTACACCTGAAGGAGGAGACAGGTGTGAACCTCCTTGAAGAGAGGATCGTTCGTATCTTTTCTTCTACTAGAACTTTAATGTTCGCTGACTCTCTGCTTGAGAGGCGGAGTTTCACCAACAGAGTTCTTCACAGCATTTTAACAGATTCACAGCATGTGATAAATCCTTTATTGGAAACATTTTGCCTGTCGGGAGTCTAAAGTGTTGTGACGTTGGGAACAGTTGCCACAGGGATAGTTGCTCTGTTTCCCCGTTTCCAATATTATTACAGTATTGATATTAGCGCTAACCCATTTATTGTGCAGGTTGGTTCCTCTTTTACATACAAACAGAGGTGGATCCTTAAAAACTGGGCAAGTTTCAAGCGTTCTTAACAATATGAGCCTGGGGAGACTTTTTTTTTTCACTCTTTTCTTCAGTAGGTCAGATCTATGTTTAGATAAGGCAATCTGACTGACCGCTCTCTGGAAGTGTTGCTTCATCTCTTTCTCTGTGAAGTCTTCATCAGAGTCTTAGTTTGTAAAACTGTCTTTTAGGTGAGCCGTATTTTAAAGCTCTGGGTGAGCAGTGCTTGCTAGAAGGAATGTGCTACAGTTTGTATTTTTCTTGTACTTATTTCTAAGGATCTCATTGTATAACTCAATTCACATGTCAAGAAAAGACGGACATTTCTGGTCATACTCGAGAATATGTTAAATCTCGAGTCACACTGTTAAGGAGACACACCAATTCTAACAAATCTCTTTTTTTCCTTGAAACAGGCAGAACACATCATCCAGGTATCTGTACCATTTTATTAAAGAAAGGGTTTTTTGGGTTGAAGACAAAGTTGTGCTCAAAGAAACCCATATGTAGATTTGCATAATCTGGAGTAGAAGTTGAACCCATGGATGTGCCAAGCTGTCCAGGCTAAAATGAGCATCAAAGGGTATAAAAGTGAAAGTTTAGTAACATCTCTGTCTTGGACTACTTCTTCTGACAAACATAAAACAATATCTGGTACATATGGACTTCTCTGGTGCATATTTTTGACATTTACAGCTGTTTATGCATTGTCTAAATGTGTAATAATGTATTTACTGTTTAGTCTAAAGATCCTGGCTGTATGAGAGCTGAAGCATCGTCTAGTCAGACGGTTCATATTTCACCTTCCAAACACAAGCTGCCACCCGGCACCATGTGAACTAACATGATGAACTGGTCTAGGTGTGTTTGTTGTGAGCGGCGGCCTGTTGGTGTGTATGCAGCCGCCTCAGAGCGGACCAGGACTGTCTCAGCAGCAGAACCGGAACCAGAACCCAGATCCCATTGAAGAACACCAGGTAGACCCACAGGTAGAGCCGGCTGGAGGTGTTGAGGTTCGGACTGCCGACCAACCAATCGGGACAGAACGTCATCCATCCTCCGTACAGCTCACACACACACAGGCTGATCTGGACAAAGTGCCTGAAGACAGGAAAACACAGTTATCTGTTCATCTGTCCATCATGAACAATATCTTGGATATCACTGATTGGATTTTGACAAAACTTCTGTGAATGATGTGACGCATTGCCCTTTTTCTGGCATTTTTTAATGTTTGTTTGTTTACTTGTTACTGATTGGCCGAAAGGGTGACTGCATCATCTGTGGCGGACAACATGTTTACTGTTGCCTTGAAATATTGTCTTTATAGAAATATACACACAGATACAACATAGAAACACTCCTGCCTGCAGAAACTGTCTGTACTACTACTTGTAGTACTTGTCCTTCAGTACTGCTTAGTACTACCTGTAGTATTTGTAGTACTACCTGTAGTACTTGTCCCTCAGTATTGCGTAGATCAGCAGCAGAGCCAGGAAAGTGTCCAGGATGACGGTCAGCAGCTCCAGAGAGACGATGGTCGGATCAGAAAACAACCAACGCTGATCTGCTTTACCATACTCCTTCCCTGGGGGGGGGGGGGGGGGGGGGGGAGGGGGGGGGGAGAGAGAGAGAGAGACACTGGAAACACTGGACACACTGGAAAGCATTAAAGGTTTGTAACTGCTTTAACTACAATTCATAATAA
>NW_027282545.1:0-7500 GCF_046629955.1 Centroberyx affinis | reverse complement strand
TATGTACACAGTGGTACTCAGTATGTAGACAGTAGTACCTCAGATGTAGGCAATAGTATTCAGTCCATGATGTAGACAGTAGTATTCAGTATGTAGACAGCAGTACCTCAGATGTAGACAGTAGTACTCAGTATGTAGACAGTAGTACCTCAGATGTAGGCAATAGTATTCAGTCCATGATGTAGACAGTAGTATTCAGTATGTAGACAGCAGTACCTCAGATGTAGACAGCGGTATTCAGTATGTAGACAGCAGTACCTCAGATGTAGACAGCAGTATTCAGTATGTAGACAGCAGTACCTCAGATGTAGACAGACAGTAGTACCTCAGATGTAGACAGCAGTACTCAGTATGTAGACAGTAGTACCTCAGATGTAGGCAGTAGTATTCAGTCCATGATGTAGACAGCAGTATTCAGTATGTAGACAGTAGTACCTCAGATGTAGACAGCAGTACTCAGTATGTAGACAGCAGTACCTCAGATGTAGACAGCAGTATTCAGTATGTAGACAGTAGTACTCAGTATGTAGACAGTAGTACTCAGTATGTAGACAGCAGTACTCAGTATGTAGACAGTGGAAGAATCAGGACAAAACAAAGACTTTGAACGTGGTCTGATAATCCCAGGCCCCACCCCCCCCTCTCCATTGGTTAGACAGTCTAAGGCCCCGCCCTCCCCCTCCATTGATTAGACAGTCTAAGGCCCCGCCCCCCCCCTCCTTTGGTTAGACAGTCTAAGACCCCGCCCCCCCTCTCCATTGGTTAGACAGTCTAAGACCCCCCCCTCCACTCCTCTGCTCTGGGATTTCCAGGTGGATTGTGGCCTTGAATCTCTGTTCTTCTTCTTCTCTCCGTAACAGAACCTGTTTATATGAACATCTGCAAACATTTAGACTGAAAATACTTGGCTATGATACTGTCATCAGACACAGCGAGGTCAGACAGACAGGTGGAAAGTTCAGAGAGGAAGGTGAAGGGGTTCAGAGAGGAAGGTGAAGAGGTTCAGAGAGGAAGGTGAAGAGGTTCAGAGAGGAAGGTGAAGGGGTTCAGAGAGGAAGGTGAAGAGGTTCAGAGAGGAAGGTGAAGAGGCTGAAAGACAGAGGGGGAGGGGCTTCTTCAGATGTCTGATACCTTAAAGATGTGAAACCAGTCTGGTGTCATGAGCCACAGCTCCTCCTCCTCTGCCACATGGGCAGGACATTTGATTACAGGTGTGGTGAGGTTAACTGCTAATCCTAACTCTAACTAATCATCTATCAGAGGAGTTTCAGAGAGGCTCAACACGAGGTTCTGGTCTGAGATGAAGTCTTAGCAGGCGGCAGCGCAGGTCAAAAGCCAACAGGAAAAACATCTTTGATTCAGAGAAATAAAGTTTGATCAGACTTGGAATAAGACACAGGACAGAAAAACACAGTTAGACTTTATTTATTATTTATTGGTTGAATTCTGCTGATTCCCAAATCATACGGATGGTTCCATCAACATGAAAACAAGTTCCCAGTTTCACCAACAACATCCCAGTCTGACCAGTAGCCTCCCAGTCTGACTGCTGGCTGCTAAAATGGCTTTGAAAGAAAATCTTTGGCAGCAAAAGCAGTTTTTTTGTTTGTGTTTTTGTTAGAAAGAAACAAAATAAGGAAGAGAGTGACAGGAAGTCTGAAACAATGAGCCAATCAAATGTACACTATCAAATACTCTATCAAATACTCAAATGCATGACAGTATAAGTCTTGCTTGCCCTTTCAGTTTGAATCTGTATTTCTGTTTTCTGTGACAAACCAGTTCAAAGTGTTTCATACTGAATCTTGACTTGTTGGTTTCAGAGTAACTGTCACTAATTACAGAGAGTTATAGTTCTGTTATAGTTATAGTTCTTAATAACTGTCACTAGTCATCTTTTATTTACTTAGCATTTTAGCTGCAGGCTAGTTATAGTTAGCATTTTAGCTGCAGGCTAGTTATAGTTAGCAGGTTAGCTACAGGCTAGTTATAGTTAGCAGGTTAGCAGCAGCTACATCCACACACAGTGTTAGCATAGAGACAAACAGGTTTCTTTAAAGGCAAGGTTACTGTATCTTCCACTAAATATAGCAAACAAACACACACACACACACACACACACACACACACATACTGTGAAAAAGCCTGGAGGGTTCCAGGGGTTAAGCCCCACTGCCTGCTGGGAGTTGTAGTTTAATCCCTATAAGATTAGTATTACTACCACAGCAGATTGTCTAGAGTTTACAATGTGTCCACATTTTATTCATTATAAGTTATTTAAACTAATGAAGAGACTGACAACACAGCAGGCTTAAAGCAATGTGTGTGTGTGTGTGTGTGTGTGTGTGTGTGTGTGTGTGTGTGTGGCAGATAGCTGAACCTTGTGCAGGATGATAGACATTGTGCTCGTATTAGCTGGGGAGTGGGGGGTTAATGGGATGGGTTAATAATATGGTTCAAGGCTGTAAGTGTGAGTACGCAGTCGGGTTCAACTGATATATTGATCAGGCTGATATATTGATCAGGCTAATATATTGATCAGGCTGATATATTGGTTTCTGAGATATGGAGTCTGGGTTTCAGTGGAGAGATTTAGAGTCCCATGATGCTCTAAACGCTGTTTCAGAGAATTTTCAAATTCTGGAGGAAACACTGAATACTATTTTGGAATTTTATACACGAAAATTGTCACATCAAAATGTATATTGGCACAAAATATCAGCCAAATATCAGTTGAACCCTAGTATAGAGGTGTGTGTGTGTGTGTGTGTGTGTGTGTGTGTGTGTGTGTGTGTGTGTGTGTGTGTGTGTGTGTGAACACTTAAGAAAGCACATCCTCCTCCTTCTCCTCCTTTTCCTTTTCTCCTCTCTCCTCTCCTTTCTCCTCCTGAGGCAGAGTGATTGACAGGGCGTACGCCTCACTGACTCCTTCAGACAGTGTTGACAGATTGACATCCTCTCTCTCCTCCTCTATCTCCTCCTGTCTCTCCTCCTCTCTCTCCTCCTCTCTCTCCTGCCCTCTCTCCTCTCTCTCCTGCCCTCTCTCCTCCTCTCTCTCCTCCTCTCTCTCCTCCTCTCTCTCCTCCTCTCTCTCCTCCTGCTCGGCGGGGTTCAGCTGGGCGTGCACCTCGGTGAAGGGGAGCTCCTGGTCAGGACTGCCCAGCGGGGAGAGCTGGATGTGGGCCTCAGTTCCAGGCAAGTCCCCGGTCTGAGCAGAGGCCTCAGGAGGATGGGAGTCAGAGCTTCCGCGAGGCTGGAAGGACACACACAGTTAGGACCGAGTGTGTGTGTGAGGTAATAGAGGTGATAGAGATGATAGAGGTGAGAGAGGTAATAGAGGTGATAGAGGTGATAGAGATAGAGGTAATAGAGATGATAGAGATGACAGAGGTGATAGAGATGATAGAGGTGACAGAGGTGATAGAGATGATAGAGATAGAGGTAATAGAGATGATAGAGATAGAGGTGATAGAGTTGATAGAGGTGATAGAGGTGATAGAGGTGATAGAGATGATAGAGGTGATAGAGATGATAGAGGTGATAGAGGTGATAGAGATGGTAGACACAGAGATGATAGAGGTGATAGAGGTGATAGAGATGATAGAGGTAATAGAGGTGATAGAGATGATAGAGGTGATAGAGGTGATAGAGATAGAGGTAATAGAGGTGATAGAGATGATAGAGGTGATAGAGGTGACAGAGGTGATAGAGATGATAGAGATAGAGGTAATAGAGATGATAGAGATAATAGAGGTGATAGAGTTGATAGAGGTGATAGAGGTGATAGAGGTGATAGAGGTGATAGAGATGATAGAGGTGATAGAGGTGATAGAGATGGTAGACACAGAGATGATAGAGGTGATAGAGGTGATAGAGATGATAGAGATAGAGGTAATAGAGATGATAGAGATGATAGAGGTGATAGAGTTGATAGAGGTGATAGAGATGATAGAGGTGATAGAGGTGATAGAGGTGATAGAGATGATAGACACAGAGATGATAGAGGTGATAGAGATGATAGAGATGATAGAGGTGATAGAAGTGATAGAGATGATAGAGGTGATAGAGATGATAGAGATAGAGGTAATAGAGATGATAGAGATGATAGAGGTGATAGAGGTGATAGAGATGATAGAGATGATAGAGGTGATAGAGCTGATAGAGATGATAGCGGTGATAGAGATGATAGAGGTGATGAGATAGAGGTGATAGAGATGATAGAGGTAGAGATGATAGAGATGATAGAAGTGATAGAGGTAGAGATGATAGAGGTGATAGAGGTGATAGAGATAGAGGTAATAGAGATGATAGAGGTGATAGAGGTGATAGAGGTGATAGAGATGATAGAGGTAATAGAGGTGATAGAGATAGAGGTATAGAGGTGATAGAGATGATAGAGGTGATAGAGGTGATAGAGGTGATAGAGATAGAGGTAATAGAGATGATAGAGATGATAGAGGTGATAGAGGTGATAGAGGTGATAGAGATGATAGAGGTGATAGAGGTGATAGAGATGGTAGAGATGATAGAGGTGATAGAGGTGATAGAGATGATAGAGATGATAGAGATGGTAGAGATGATAGAGGTGATAGAGGTGATAGAGATGATAGAGGTGATAGAGGTGATAGAGATGATAGAGGTGATAGAGGTGATAGAGGTGGGTGATAGAGATAGAAGTGATAGAGATGATAGAGGTAGATATGATAGAGATGATAGAAGTGATAGAGGTAGAGATGATAGAGATGATAGAGGTAGAGATGATAGAGCTGATAGCGATGATAGAGGTGATAGAGATGATAGAGGTGATAAAGATATAGGTGATAGAGATGACAGAGGTGATAGAGATAGAGGTGATAGAGATGATAGAGTTGATAGAGATGGTGGAGGTGATAGAGACAGAGATTATAGAGGTGACAGAGGTAGAGATGATAGAGGTGATAGAGATGATAGAGGTGATAGAGATGATAGACATAGAGATGATAGAGGTGATAGAGATGATAGAGATGATAGACAAAGAGATGATAGAAGTGATAGAGATGATAGAGGTGATAGAGATGATAGATATAGTGATGATAGAGGTGATAGAGATGATAGACATAGAGATGATAGAGATGATAGACAAAGAGATGATAGAGGTGATAGAGATGATAGAGGTGATAGAGATGATGGATATAGAGATGATAGAGGTGATAGAGGTGATAGAGATGATAGAGATGATAGACATAGAGATGATAGAGATGGTAGAAATAGAGATGATAGAGGTGATAGAGATGGTAGACAGAGATGATAGAGGTGATAGAGGTGATAGAGATGGTAGACATAGAGATGATAGAGGTGATAGAGATGATAGAGATGGTAGACATAGAGATGATAGAGGTGATAGAGATAGTAGACATAGAGATGATAGAGGTGATAGAGATGATAGAGGTGATAGAGATGGTAGACATAGAGATGATAAAGGTAATAGAGATGGTAGACATAGAGATGATAGAGGTAATAGAGATGGTAGACATAGAGATGATAGAGATGATAGAGATGATAGAGGTGATAGAGATGGTAGACATAGAGATGATAGAGGTGATAGAGATGGTAGACATCGAGGTGGTAGAGGTGATAGAGATGGTAGACATAGAGATGATAGAGGTGATAGAGATGGTAGACATAGAGATGATAGAGGTGATAGAGATGGTAGACATAGAGATGATAGAGATGATAGAGGTGATAGAGATGGTAGACATAGAGATGATAGAGGTGATAGAGATGGTAGACATCGAGGTGGTAGAGGTGATAGAGATGGTAGACATAGAGATGATAGAGGTGATAGAGATGGTAGACATAGAGATGATAGAGGTGATAGAGGTTATAGAGATGATACCTTCCTGATGCTGAAGGTCAGAGGAGAAACCTTCAGACTGGAGGTTTTCTGTTTGATCTTCTCTCTCTGTTCCGCAGAAACGATCTTTGTTCCGATCTTCGTCATTTTCTTCTCAATGTTCTGTCTGGAGAACGCTTTCTTCAAACTGTCTACCTGCAGAGAGAAAGACAGTTAGACTTGTCTTTTCGTCTGTCTGTCTGTCTGCCTGCCTGTCTATCTGCCTGTCTGTCTGTCAGTGGTTAGGGTAAGTGTAGTGTAGGTGTAAATGTCTTTTATTCACAGTAACCTGGGGCCATATTCACAAACACTCTGAGAATACTCTCAGAGTCTTAACTTAGCCTAAGTCTCTGTTTAGGAGTGATCTAGGAACTAATCTGTAGAGTTTAACTAACTCACTGTCATTCAGCGTTTGGAGAACATTTCTCCTCCTCTGCGTCTTTCAGACATTTTCTCCTCTGCTTAAGAAACTCCTCCGCCTCCTAAAAGTCCTCCTCTCTACTCTGAACAGATTTTCACCTTAGGAGCTCTCTTAAGGGCTAAGATGTTTCTTGAATAGCTTCTTGAATCTACTAGGATTTAATCTTACTTTTATGGGGAAATTCTTAGAAAACTTTTTCTTGGAATTTAGGACCAACTCTTAGTACCAGGAAGCTTTGTGAATACGGCTCCTGGCGATTTCTCTCCAGTGTGACCCAACAACAGAAATTTATATCACAACCAGGGAGTCATGGGAAATGTAGTTTTAACCATTTAACAATTAGAATAGTAGATGGCCTGTTGACTTCTACATGTTACAGTTTTTCTCAATTGCTAAAACACTAAACCCTATTGTCTGAACCAAATCCTCGATGTCCATTTATTTAATTGGTCACCCTTTTGGCAAAACCATAAGCACTTTTCACCTGGTTAGACACAACTTGCAAACATATTCTCACCCACTAAAACACATTTTGCACTGTGATGCACTTGTGTTGCAAAATGGTAAGCACAGGTAGCAAAATTAAAACTCAATTAAAGCACAGGTGTCTCAACTTAAACACATCAACTCAAAATTTATCACACTTGTGTCTAATGATGTGAAAACCAATATAAGCCAGTTCAGGGAGCCCTGGTTGTTGAAGTTTCACTATGGACAACAATCTGAGAGGCAGAGGCAGAGGCAGAGGCAGAGTAAGAGGTGGTCGGGGAGGACGAGTAAGACAAAGAACAGTAATTTCTGATGAAATACGGGCTACTGTGATAGACCATGTTCTTGTCCATGGTATGACAATGAGGGAAGCAGGACTACGAGTGCAACCCAACCTCAGCAGATTCACTGTGTCCACCATAATCCAGACATTCAGAGAGGAGAACAGGTAATTGCTTTTTTTCATTACGTAAATGTTTACAGTATAACTCTATACAGTGCTGTAAAAAGGTGTTTCAGTACATCAATTTGCCAATATACTTGTAGGCCTAGTACTGCATGTATACAGTATTTTTGTAGTACTGCATGTATATTTTTGTAACTGCATGTTCTCTTTTTGTAGAATTGCAAGACTGCCACATCAGGGTGGGAGGACATCTATGTTCTCCCCACACCAAGAGACCCTCATTGTCGACATGGTCCGTCAGAACAATGCAAT
>NW_027282544.1:0-164121 GCF_046629955.1 Centroberyx affinis | reverse complement strand
ATTACTATCTATTGCGTCTAACGCTATATTTTCGGTAATGTAGCTGATCTAGTTACCGTTACGCGTTACCAATCTGCTTGACATGCTTGTCAGCTAATGCTAGCTACCTAGCCAACTAACGTTACTGAGCTAATGCTAGCCAGCTGCTTAGCTAGTCCACTCCGCTCGATTACTGGCCCATTTCAAAGCAATTATCAAAGAGCATGTTGGTGGATACATTTCATATTCATGCATTAATATTTCGGGGCGCAGTATTGCCTTTATATGGTGGTTGTTGCGTTGTGAAAGGTACAATATATCAGAATCGTTTCTAATCATAAACCTACTAGCTAATATGGCTAACTGTCTAGCTAATGCATAAAATGCTAGCTAGCAGCTTAGCTACCCAGCTAGCCAAATTTAGGAAAAAGGGAAATTGGGTCAACCCGACCATCTAGATTCATACTTGTTTTCGACATTTACCTAGGGTCTGGGCTTTCGTTTGTCTTTTTTCAATTACAGCCAAAACTAATTCCAAAAAGTCTTCTTTACTTCCAATTTTTGTTTTCTTTTCGACAATCTCGCTGTACTCTAGCTAAAGATGGACGGTAGCTAAATCCCACCTCCAAGTTTGGATTCCGCCCTAAATCCAATCTACGAGATATGATTGGACAGATCTCACTGCTCTCACTCGGAAACATCCGCTGGAACAGGAGCCAGCTATTGGCTCAGCAGTCTGATGAATTATGATTGACATTCACCCAAACTTGGAGCAGAAATGAGGCATTTCAAATATTGGATTTGTTTTTTTCCTTTCAAAATATTTCGTGATCACCACCTGCAAACCATCATAATACATATGTTGCGTTATATATTTAGGGAGATAATGTATTTATTCATTGATTCATGCTGCTAATGCAAGCTCAAATCTGATGTTCACAATCATTGATGTCTTGGAGAAATTGTATTTCCAGGTATCATTTCATATGTTGATGACAGCACATATCCTTTTAATTGCTGTCTGATTCCAAGTGGTTTGTATAAAAAATAATATATGACCTGTATTAACAAAATGGGAAACATATTTTAGCCAAGTGTAAAAAGAGGCCATGAGGCAAATCAAACATTTTTGTTGTGTAGCAGCATGATGTGCACCTGACCAAACCATATTTTTCTTTTTTTTTTAGTTATACAAACATAAAAAGAAAAACATAAAAAAAAACATAAAAATCCTCTGGTGAGTAACCACCAGAGGATTGTTGTTTTTGTTGTTGATGTTTCTGGTTCTCTTCTACATCTGCCAACATCATAATACATACTGGCCCTGTCAAATCACCTCTAAAAATGTTTTTACTTTTCATAGTACAGCCTAGTAACAGAGTCAACAACACTGTAACATTAATAATGGATTTCAGATTAAGAGCTGCTTACTGAGAGAAAATCATGAGCCATGTAAACATTCAGAGAATACAGGATTGTACTGTGGAAGCCTTAATAAAATGGGTTTGCTACCCAGTTGTAATTGCAATTAGATTGCCAAATAGTGACCAAACAAGTTTCTCCATCACAATTTGCACTTGGATTTGCCACTGGCCATAATTCTGTGCTGTCATCAACTCTCAGTACAAAATATTAATACAGCAAATATATACAAAAATATATACACAGAAGGGAAATGACATTGATGTGGTTATAACATGAATTCAGCACTGGTCAAGTACAGCTACATACAATTCAAAACCTGGCCGGACAGAGGCTTCATATCGACTGTACAGTTCAAGCAGCAAGCGCTCCGTTATATCTCATCCCGGCAGTTCATGCAGTGCAGCGCAGCGGTCAGTGAGACAGAGAGGTTGGGCTGGGCAATTCTCCAAACTGTGGCTCAGCCAACAGTGACATGTCTGGTTCAGTCTGTGAAGGAGAGCAGAAACTCAGTTAACAGCAAATCAAGTTTACTACTGTGTCAGATGTCTGAATGCTAATATTACTGCCACACATACACACACACACACACACACAAAGATCCACCTGCCCGCATTCCTACAGCTACAGGTCCATCAAAAATCACACACATGCAGGCACACACACACAAACACACACCACATTCTCAGAAATTGATCAGTGTTATCAATGCACTTGACTGGTTACCACAAAGCGGACAGCAGCAATCCAGATGATCTCCCAGCAGAGACTTTTTCAGCAGTCTGCACCTACCTGTTGGTCTTTATCCTTTTCCTGCCTTGGCATCCGATGTCTCCTCTTCTTCGGTCCGGCTGCGTGATGCAGCGCAGCAGATGAGCTGGAACCAGACACACCGTTCAGCCTGTCATCCTCTGCTCCTGCAGCAGGATCTAAATGGGCTCCAGCCTCATCCTGAAACAAGTTTACAGTAAATATCTTGCCCCCAACAAATGATTCAAAGCCAATTAGACAATTAGAATTTCCATTATGTGGGAGACAAAAGCATTAATTCCTGGAAAATCTGAGCTTATTTAGTTATTAGAGTAAATCAAAAAAAGCAGTAGACAGGCTTGTTCAAAGCTTTCAGTTGACTGATATAGTGAGACTAATTAATATAATTTTGTAACGACTGGACCCCTCTCCTCCCATCCTACCACCAATTATCATGGCGTGGGAGACAACAACAAAATCAATTGAGCTCTGTGTCTGATCATCACTTTCAAAAAGAGAGCTGATTGCAGAGTCCATTCCTCTAGTAAACATCATATTCACCCATCCATCCAGTTCTCACCTCCAGCAGGATAGTGAGCTGGGCGTTTCTGTAGTCGTCTCCATGAGCATCAAGAGTCTTCATGAGGAACCTGTGAGGGTTAACAGAGTCATCAAATGGGCCATCGAGTGGGAACCTTCTGAGAAAACGTTCAGTAAGAGTGGAGTTTTGTACCGTCTCTCTTTCTTCATGCGGCGTGTTAATCTTTGTACTTGGTGAAGGCGACCGAGGATCTTCTGATTCACCTGAACAGAGATTGCAAGATGGAAATTATGTGAGAGTTCAGGCTCAATCCAGATAAACTCATTAAAATCTAAATTTCACAAAACATACAAGCAACAAACGCGTGCAAAACAAAACACGCATACACACAAACCTGTTCAATTTCTTTACATCTCTTGCTCAGAGACAGATATTTCCTCTTATCAAGCGCTCTTCTCTCTTCGTCCTCTGGCCCTCCGCTCTCCAGCAGCTCACTGCCTGCCGGCCCGAGCTCCACCTGGGGAAAAACCTCACCATTAAGCAATCACTTGGCTCTAAAGTGGCACAGAAGCACCAGCACACAATGGCCTCCAATATTATTAGCACTCTGTAAAAAAATATTCCAATAATATATATTACATGCTAAAAATGTCATTAGGTGAATGCTGTTATCCAAAGTGCCTGTCAGTAGCATGAGTGGCTGTAGTAGAAAGTGCATCTGGACTCTGGATTAAAATCATTTAGATAACTTTTCTTTTCTATCTGTAATAGATTGTATACTTTAAAGATGGCTCTCATAATTGGTGACAAAAAGTCTCCAAAGCTGAATTTTGGTCAAATTTCAAATTTAGTGTTTCAACTGCACCTATATAGATGATCATGTTCATGGCATATTCCACTTAGATGCTCTATTAAGCCTTTGACTGTAGCATCTTGCATTTAGATGCAAGATCGGGCTTTTCGGAGGTATTTCAGATTTTGTTATACTAGTGCTGTGCCCGTTCAAAACATGCCTGTTCGGAATGGGCCGATTGCTTGGCCTCCCGTTCACGCCGCTGCTTCACAGAGCACTGTTCGTTTGTTTATACAAAGTTTATTAATATTGAACGTGTCGTGTGTCCAAATTGCACCAAATCCGACACTACACTTCCTTGGGTCCCCAGCAGTACACCTGCCAAGAGTGAAGTCGATCGGACGAACGGTTCTCCAGATATGCGACGGACACACAGACAGAGATTCCTTGCTTTATAGTATGATTTTACTCTGGTTGGGCTGAGGGGAGGGGAGCGAATCCGCTGAGTGCACAGGTTAACATCAAACAGCTAAACCTGCTTCATACCTGGTAAGCTTGAAATTTTCGAAGAGACATATTCAAATGCAAGAAGCGGCAGTTGGGAGTTTTTTTTTTATATCTCTGCTGTTAACATTATATAAAATACTAAGATTTCATCACTTTGTACTGCTAACAGGCATAGGAGAAACTGGTAATACTGATATTGAGTTAGTAGTACCAGGCAAGTACCAATACAGCCATCAATTTGTGCTTCTACTCATGTTTTTGTGACCTATGGAGCACAGGCCTGCTGTTCCAGAGTTACCAGCCCCCTCACCTAGGGGTGTCAGAGTCAACATTACCTCCCCAGGTCCCAGCTCAACACCGCCTGGCTCCAGCTCTGCCTCCAGGATGTGTCCTCCGAACAGAGGAGGCAGGGCCAAACCTGAGAAATCCTCCATCATCTGTGAGGCAAGACGAAGGAGATTCTTTGTTGTGTTTGTTGAATTAAGAAACAATAGAAAAACACAGACAGTCAGTCAGACAGTCAGTCAGACAGTCAGTCAGACAGACAGCAGGGCAGTCAGTGAGACACACACACACACACACACACACACACACACACACACACACACACACACACACACACACACAATGTAATCTCTTTGCGTCTGTGATGCAAAACAAAACGATCAGACTGAGTAGAATTATGAATCAATATTTCCATATCCATTTCGGATATATTTGTCAAGACAAGTTCACTATTCTTAGTATCACTTGTATCATCGATTAAACAATACCGTGACGCACCAGTGTCTCGCAGTCAGAGGACCATCAGACTTCGCTACAACAACAAGCTAGCTACTTACATTTATGAGTTCTCAGTCCAAAAACTGATGTCTGCCCAGCAGCTGTGAACCTCCCGCGTCTTCAAAGATCCGCTGCTAACTGTCTCCTAGACGCAGAGTTAAGACAGGATAATAACACAATCCATGACTGAAATATTAAAGATATCGCAATCAATCGTAGTTCTTCTGGATTCACATACACACACACACACACTCCCGATTAATGTTTTTACGCGACGGGCGCAATAATTATACGTCATTTTCTAACTCCTGCATTTCCCATGAGCACTAGCTGGGCTGAAACTACAGAAGACAACATGGCGCGTTAGTACATATTTTGTTATCTTTTGGGCAACTAAGCAGGGGAATTTAGATTGATTTGATTTATGACTAGCCTACATAAATAGTTTGAATATTAGCAATTACGCCAATGAAACCGTAGAGTTGTTTTCTTTAAAATGATGTTATCAATACGAAACAAAACGAAAAATGTGACCTTGGACGTGTTGCTAATGTTGGCTACTTAGCACTAACTAACGTTAGCAAGCTAGTTAGCTGTGGAGGATTGTGTTTTACATTACCTGCCTGTCTGTTTGCAGGGGTTGGAGCCTTCCTAAAGAATGCATGGAACAAGGAGCCAGTTATCTTGGCGTCCTGTGCACTGGGGCTTCTAGGTCAGTCACCAACCTGGAATTCAGAAGTGTGTGTGTGTGTGTGTGTGTGTGTGTGTGTGTGTGTGTGTGTGTGTGTGTGTGTGTGTGTGTGTGTGTGTGTGTGTGAGTGAGTGAGTGAGTGAGTGAGACTTGTCCCAAAGAATGGTCTCATTACATCACATTGGGCCTGTATTCATCTATCACTCAGGGTTGGAGTGGTTGACCTTCTGTTCAGTCTCATTTTAGATTGGAGATCTATTTACTATGAGATGGTTGAGAAAAACAATGGTCATTAACACCACAAGAACTGAAATGCATTAGATTAGTGCAAATTGTAGTGTAGGGACTGTGTATGTGTGATGTACTGTATGTGAGTTAGTCGATCTTTGTATTTCCTCAGGTGCTGTTCTACCATTTGTCAGTCCTCTCTCAAAGTATTCAGGCATGATAAATGAAGCTGTGCCATACAACTACCCAGGTAAACACTTGTAACTTTACAGCAGATTGTGTTTCACCGCTGTCCAAAGATGTTGCACAATAGAGAAGTGTCTGAAAACACTCACCAGTCTAATGAATACACTTGAACCAAACATTCAAAGCTCCTTTTCGTTGTCTCCCTAATACAGTCCCTGTGCGAGACGATGGAAACATGCCTGATGTCCCCGCCCATCCCACTGAAGCAAAAGGACCGAACCTGGAATGGCTTAAAAAACTGTAACTTCACATTCTCTCAATCAAAGCCTGTGCTGTACCTCTGTTCCTGTTTCTCTGCATAGCTGCTCCACTTGTCAATGGCCCACAATAAAGATTCTTTATTTAATACCACTTTGTGCTGCATGGATTTGGTTTGGATCATACATTCACTAAATTTGGATTGAATGCATGATTAAGTACATTATAACCTCTTATTAAAGACAATGTTAGACAATGTTTTCTTAGTCTACTTGTCTGGTTAAACAAGGTGTAAGAGTATCATTTCTAGTCTAAACCTTTGAAATATGCAGAAAACACCATATATTTTGTTACAGACATGTTTACTGATTTCATCTTTGAACAATATAGTGATGATACAAATAAGATTCCAAGGCATGTTCATGTTTTATGCTGTGCAACACACAGGGCACAGATGTAGGGTATCTACATCTATAGCTGATTGAGATTGCAGAAAAAGGCTGTTTGGAAAACAAAAGCAGACATTTTAAATTGCTTTTTTGATGCACAAAGTTGTCCATGCCTAATTTAAAGGTCAGGGTACTCTGAGAAAAACACTAGGAATTTCTCTCTGATTTTTTAAATGTTGTGGGACAACTTAATTGGGGCAAAGTGGGTCAAAACCTTAACTTGACCATAATTAGCCCCCATTAGGCTGTCCCACATAAAATTGAAACATTGGGTGGAAAACTTATGTCCTGGTTCTTTTCATAGTCTGGAGCTTCAACTTTGTTGTTTAATTATTTCAAGAGGTCTGCAAGAAATCTTTTTTTTTTTCTTTTCACCCTAAGGCTGCTGTAAAGCTGCTTGACCAACATCCCAATCATCCAAAACATTCACAAATGCTAAACTGAATCTTGATTTAAGAGACAGTGTAAAAAAGCATGGTGGTTCAAAGTTAAGATTTCTGTTTGCGATCCCAGAACTAATCATGAGATTTTTGAAACTAAGCTTGAACACAACCTTGATCCCTAAGAAGAGGCTTAGGTTGATGACTGAATTCCTTGCTTCATGCCCATATTAACTTACTTGAGTAAGTAAGATAAGTAGCTGAACAACATGTGCAGTAATACTGTGTGAAGCCTGTTAAAAGGTAGACCCAGCAGTGGCAGAGTTAAAATATGGGACCGTGTGAATCAACAAGACGAACTTGTGCCACCTTGTGGACATTATAACGATATAACACCTGTGTCCATTTGTGTCTGTGCATTTATTGCCCCCTCCACCCCCCAAACATACACTCATATAGATGGGTCTCTGACAATGATCTCACAATAATGAATGTACCTTTAGAGAAATAGAGTTTCCCTGGTTTGTTAGAATGCACACACAAAGCAAAAGCGGAGAACTGTTTTCTTTTCTTCATAGAACATTTATTTCAAAACATGTCAATATTCAGTATTTCAGGTAAGGAATGTCCTCCCCAGCAGTATTCCTCATGATATAATGTCTTCTGCAGTCACCAGGATCTCATATTAATGCAATTCAGAGTACAGATAGTTTACATTGCCGCATATTTTACAGAATCAAGGAACTGTGTAGAAATCAGTGTGCAATGTTAAAGCAATATTTCACGTTGGTAGAAGAGTTTTGAACTTTGAACAAGCCTCTGTTCTCAATGGTAGTTATACTGAACAGACAATAATGCACATGTGTTTTGCACATTGGCATTTTTCTGTATATACAGCTCCTCCATCTGGATAAGGGTTTTGATAAGGGAACAGCTGGACATGCACATATCCAAATCAGCACTTTCTGTACAAATGTTATCTACATCTGCAGAGTGAATATATTGACAAGGCGGATGGTTTTTACAAAGCACAAATAAAGATGTACTTTCTGTACACATGCACAACCTGCTGCATATTAGCTGTAAATTCATGTCTGTTTTCTTCATATTCCCATATCATTCTCATTGTCATATATTGCATATATATTGATATTTTCATAATTTTTCCACCTATTTCAGACTGTATGTTTCATGTTTTTGTATCTTCATGTTGTACATATTCTGCATTCATTCTTTCATTGTCTCAGTAAGTCTTATTGCTGTTACTTTGCACACCATAACTTTTGCATACTGTTCATTCATACACTCTACTTAACATGTTCTACTTGTTGAAATCGTCGGTTGTGTATGGTCATACAACCCCCATTGGCTACATTATTTATATTCTATTTTTCTTTGCTGTATCCTATGACCCATAGGGATCATTCATCTTATCTTATCTCATCTTATCTTATTTTACTGTAGTTTATGAGGATGGACCACCAATACTGGCCAGTGGTCATAATGGCTGCCGCTTACTTTCGTTTCAAAAATTGAAGTCTAAATAAACGACAATTCTAAGTTTATAACACACATTGAAACTTATGTAATAATATTTAACTCTGTGTCCACAGAGGAGCTAATATTTCCTGTTTCTTGAGAGGCGAGGGTTAAAAGTCTGAATGTGTTGGAGGTTTGCTGCCTCTGACCCTCTGTACAGATGTGCATGCTACAGTCAAAATGTTCTACCAAAATGAAATATCACATCAAGGAAAAACAAAACGTCAAATAAAATCATACAATCAGATGTTTTTAAGCACTTTACAAGCATGAGTAAGCATTAGCTATATAAATTTGCAGCAACCTCTATTAACATTGCCATACTACTAAAAAAGTAATATATGTGCTGTTAGAAATTATTTCATATTTCTCTTGAATCTATAAGGTGTTAAAAGATCATAGCAACTCAACTCATGACAGCTTTGATGACGATGATGTACATTAGACACAGCAATTAGGACGGAAACAAAAACCATCTCAATTTCCACAGACATCAAATTCACTTTTACACTGCAGTTTGCTAGAAGACACAGCAGAGCTACTGGGCAGAGCAGAAAACTACTTTGGATTTCTCTAGTTTACCATTAACACTTGCTCAGACGCTGTTCAACTTCCCATATACTTTCTTCATCACTTTCAAAGGTACCTTTCCCCATTAAAACACCATCTTATCATCAGTCTTGGCTTTCACATCTCTTTAAAAGATTCTGTACAGTCTGATTGGTAAACATGCGACTACAATCGACTAGATGTTGTCTAGCTTTTGATTTGGGACTGAAAATGAATCAAGAAGACATCAAATCCAAAGACTAAGCGCTGAGCTCCCTCACTCTGAACACCTCAACCCTCAACAGCATGCTACCTTCTAAAATACTCTTCTCTTAATAAAAAGCACCATCCAACCTGTCAGAGTAACTCCAGACCCCAGTCTGCCTCTGTGAAGCTCATGAACTCTTTTGCATTTCCTTGTTTTCTAGCAATTGCTCCACATTGAACAAATACAATACTGAGGGTTTCTCAATCATTTCCCTAATCTGAAGATTATCTCAAACTCTGAAAGATTTACGGTAGAATGTGTTTTTACATTGTATTTTGCGATCAATATGTAAATTTATCAACGTATCCAATCTAATCTACACTCACAAAACATAAAGTAATATGTGACGTTAAGCAGCAGAATGTATCTTATTAACTGGCATCAAGTTTTAGATATCATTTCACTGACATCATACACTGTGTCCATATTAGCTGTGTATCCAGTTGTGTTTCATATAGTGCCCATGTTCTGTAATGGTGAAGTGAAAGTGACACAAAAACAACTTAGTGTGCTGAGTTCATTAAAATGTGTGGAGAACTCTCAACCAAAAAACCTCTGTTTAAAATAGAAAAGACAGGCTGAATCATTTAAAGAGTGTAAATGACAGTGAACATATTTTAAGGTCCTGGATCACCTTCATTAGAATAGAGAAAATGCAACAACCTGGCAGCTATCCTAAAAAAATAAAATAATAACAATTCTAAAACAGGAGCCTGTCCTTTTCCATGACACTTCATCACAGTGAAGGTGAAATTACACTACAAACACACAACCTGCTATTAGGAGCCAGTCCCTAATTGGGTTGAACTAAAAAACTACTCTTCTGAATATTGGCACAAAAACAGAAACAAACAAAAAACTACAGTAAGGGTTATGTCAAAAAAAAAAAATGCAATGCAAAACAATTAGAAAAACAAGAGGCATCCTTCAGAGGGCAGGGCAAAGTGTCAGGGGCTTAAAAATGTTAGTTTTTCTGGACGGACAAACTATGATCGCAAATACTAAACTACCTGTTCATTATAGCCAAACATCACCCATGTGTGTTTGGCTATAATGAAAAATGTTAGTTTTTCTGGACGGGCAAACTATGATCGCTAATACTAAACTACCTGTTCATTATAGCCAAACATCACCCTTGTGTTTCATAAAGACTATAGCCTAGATATCTCCATTTTCATCCTCACATTTCATTCAAACAGAATTTTCAAATGTTATAGTGGGCTTGTTTCTACTTTTTTTGTCCTATTAAATGATTAGAAGTACAACACAAAGGCTGTGAAACTAAGATAACAGAGAGGATTACCTTAAAAGTGAATGTGACTGTAATTAGATCCATAACAGATCGACCTTTACACCTTTGATATTTTTTAATTTAACAATGTTTTATTCGTGCCCATACGCAGACATATGCAATTTGCATATGTCAGAAACACAAACCTCATTAACCTGTATTTGATTAAATTGCAAAAACAAAAAAGATCTAATTTAAAATACTATTCCAACAAATCAAAATGAACCAATATGCTAATTCCAGGATTCAACCTGAGGCTCAACACAGCAGCAGATCACAGAGAACCAGATCCCTGCTGTGGGAATCCACAACTTACTCAATGATGGGAGCTGAGCGATCGTTGGTGACGGTTTTTCTGAGTCGGACGTGGGCGAATGGATTGGACCTGAAAGGAGGGGATGATAAAAAAAGAAAGGTACCACATATTCAAAAGGCATGATAATCTATAGTCTTTCATCCCACTATATCTGTTATGACTAATTCTAATCCTACAGGGCATCTGTCTGACTTTTGTTCCACTGACACTAATGGTTCAATATATGAACTGTTTATCAAGACCTTGGCAAGTTGAATCCTGTATGTCATTCCCTGTTTGGTAGGAATTTTACCCCAAATATAAATATATTTACCTGGTTGGAGAGGGCGGAGGAGAGGCCAAATCTGAGGAGAGCTGTAATGCAGAAGAGAGGAAGGGTATGAGAACCACATCTAATATTATGTTGTAAAGTTCTATTATTATAAGGCGTTTATACCTCTTGCATTAGCATTGACAGAGTGGGTCGGTGTGGAAGGCCCATCCACTCCAACCCTTGACCTTTTCCAAAAGGCTTCAGGCTGACCTGGTTGCTGTCGGCCATGCTGTACGGGCGCGGGCGGAAGGTGCTGACCCTCTGGGGAGGAAGGGAGCGCTCCTCCTCTGACTCAGGGGTCAGGGATGTCAGACCTGGAGACCCAAGCTTGTCGAGCTGGCCGGTGCTGGTGCTGTTGGCCTTAGATAAGAAGAGAGAGCTGCAGGGAAAGACACAGGCAGAGGAAAGAAAAAAGACAGAGGAAATATCAGTTGAGTTGAGGGATGACAATTTCATGTAAATTCATCAACAATGCTGTTGGTGTTGGAGAGCGAAGAGAATCTGTGGGGAAAGGGCGTTGAATGACAAGGATATAGAGAATGGAAAGATTGAAAGAGCAAAACAATAAGGATCATTCTGCAGTTTTTGAGCAGCGGTGCACTTTGTCTGTCTGGAACGAAATTTGTTTTCATTTATCAAGAACAAGGATGGAAAAAGGGAAAGATGTCACATTCATTTCAACAAGAAAACGACCCCATTCAGATTTCGGTGAATCAGCCAATGTTATAACTTCCTACTTGTCACATTATTGCTATTATATTGACACACTGTCAAAGTAATAAGACTGAAGAGGAGTGAAGTGAAGAGGATTTCTATTATTAATAATGTCAAGGTTCATCAATCTCAAAACCCCTCAGGTTTCAGTATTTGTAAAATGTTTCTTCGTTGACTGACCTGCTGTCGAGGTTTTCCAAGTTATTGTGGTTCTGCTGAGTGTAGGAGAAAGGGAACCAGCCTTTCCTGTGAGGGAAGATTTTATATTAACGTTATCAACAATAAATGAATGAGGGATTTAAACATGGAGAAAAGTCTGAGTGTATGTGAAACATACCGTCCAGTCCGTTCATTCTGCCCATAGTGCCAGCCGTCTCTGGCCTCAGAGATGAGCAGGGTGATGCTGTCACCAGGCAAGAAGTGAAGTAAGCAGGCTCCGCCCCCCATGCTGCCCTCTGACCCTCCAGGTGAGTGCGCAAACACGGCTTCCACACGTGTCGGTCCAGACAGGGGCAGCATCCTGGGCAGACTGGACCCTGGATAGAGGAGAAAGAGAAAAAAAGGAAGGGAGGGGTGGAGATGAGAGGACAGAGAGCTTGAACCACTGGAGACACTCACAGGGCTGGGCGATAATTCAATATGATAACCAATTCTGTTGAATTAATGTTACAAACCATAAATAAACAAAAAATTCTAACAAAATGACATCTGTCATATTGTAGTGATATCATTTGACTTTCATAGTTTTGGTTTGACATTGCCATGCTTTTCAATGTAATGAACATCAGTTGGTTTAAGTAACGTGATTTCATATCTGTGAGCAGATATCGTGATCTATATCGATATCAAAAAACGTCCCTATGATTATCATAATATATAGTTTCTTCCATATCGCCCCGGATTAGATACTCACACAACAGTTTGAAACAGGCGGACCAGACATCACAACTTACCCTGAAAACCAGCCATTCTCATTTCACTGACTGGTCTCCTCGGCAACGGCAGTGTTGCCGTTGCATACATCTCGGCAGCCTTCATCAGCAAGGGATTATGGGAAAGTGATGAAGCAGTGCTTCCTCCGGGTCCCACCTGTTGGTGCAGCAGCTGCACCGGAGTCATGGCCCTGGAGAGAGGGGCGCTGTGGGGCAGAGGAGGGCTGTGCGGAGCGCTGTGGGAGATGGGGAGGGTCATGCCCTGCAGAGAGCTGCCGGCCGGGGAAACCTGGCTGAGTGACAGCACTGTGGAGGGGATGAGGCTGGGGGACAGGTTGGAGGTGCTGGTGGCCAGGAGGAGAGGGCCCTGCTGGGTCGGGATGCTGGAGGTGGAGGGGGTAGATGTAGCTGGGCTGGCGCTCCTGCTGGCTCCGCCCTCAGCCAGGGGGCTAGCAGACGCACTGAGAGGGGTGCTGGCGTGTTGAGGGGAGGCTCCTTGTGACACACCGCCGGTCGCTCCTCCGGCAGCCGGGGAGCGGAAAGTCTGGGGGGAACCCTGCTGCGGGGAGGTGTCATTCTGGGAGGTGGAGGAGGAGGGAAGGGAGCGCTGCTGCTGGGAGCGGGCGGAGTCTCCGTTCAGCAGAGGAGGGACTTCTTGAACAGAGAGCCGCTGAGAGAGGAGGAGGGAGAATGTAAAATACCAACAATTAGAATGACAGACAGGAGTAATTCATTCTTAAAACTATCATATCGTCACTGAAAACCTCACTTTTCCAAAATAACTTTCCAGGAACTAACAAAAACAGCCTTGATTTTAGCTTGACCACCATGCATTTTTGAGTTTATCCAATGGGGTTTTGAAAGGTTTTCATAAGGCCAAGGAGAAGTCTCCCAATCCATAGAGGGCCACGTAATCCTTCAATTTAAATAAAAACATGAAAATCATCTAACTTGGACTAACAAGGTTTCCACATGACAACAGCAATGATACATCTGATGCACAACTATGTGAACATTTAAGAGTATCTAACCACAGTGCAGCTGAGATTAGGAATCACAACTGAAAAAATTATTAGCTCAAAAATAAAACAGAATCAGACTCATTATAAATGAATATTCCCTCACCTGCTCTGGCTGAGAGGAGCCCAGCTTGGTGTGGCGGAGGACCTCGGCTATCCCAGCAGCCCCGGAGCCTTGAGGCGCGGTGTGACGCAGCAGGTTCAGCGCCCGCTCTGGCAGCTTGGTGGGCTGGGAGCACGACTGCTGCCATGATGACAGTTTCTGGGACAGGAGCTCTCTCACCTGGGTTGTGTTCAAAAGAGAAAATAAAAATGTCAGTAATCTGAACAGCACGACATGATGTTCAGGTTCTCAACAGGCCAGAAAGCTTAAATATTAGCAGATCACCTTGCAATGGTAGTTGATAAGCAGCTTGGTAACAGAACACTGTCTGTCCACCAGGAAGCAATATCTTCTTCTCTCCTCAGTTAGCGCAGACTTGTAACCCACGGCAACGAGTGTGTCCAGCTCACCCTGGCGACGACTCATCAACTCCACGAACTGGAAGAAAAGTCGAGAGAGGTTTCAATACAAACATGTACATGCTTGTGCATACACACACACACACACACACACAAGCACACACACACATGCATGGACGATTTACACATAAATACACACACACTACAAAATGGAGACAGAGTAACCTTTAATACACATTGTAAGGAGAGAACAACAACAGCGAGACCAGGAGGAAGATGTGACATCATATCCTGCCTGTTGAGCAATGATAACAAAATCCAAATCACAAAATATTGTCCCTCACCCTGTTGACCTTTTCTTCCATTGTACCCCCTCCCCTTTTTATTTCCCCTCCAAATCGCTAAATCCTCTCTCCCTCTTATATCACCCTTATTTCTGCTAATAATAAAAACCCTCACACTAAGTTGCTTGTTTCCTGAAGAATCAGCTGAGGCAGATTGTCCTTTAATCTTATTCACAGTGGCCTGGTTCTCACACAAACACACACACAACTCTGCTTTTTAAGCCCCTATAATGCTGAGTAAGATGTTTAGGATCCATGCGTATGGAGGATTATTATTTCTCAATTCTAGATAAAAGAGGTCACTTGGTCTTTGTCACTTAGGCTTACCTGTCTATATATATATATATTATTTGTATTATGTATGCTTGTGTACAATATGATCATGATGCTTATAGGTATCATTATTCTTGGTTTTCATCACTGCACAGTTTGAGTGCTGGGGTTCAGTTACCTGCATTTCCCGGTCTCCATACTTGTTGGGGTGGCGGCTTCCCTGGCTCTTCCTGCGAAGCTTCTTGAGCTGGGACTGGCAGCGCTCGATAGACTCAGCTTTAGACCTCCGCTCACTCTGGTACTTCTTCAAGGTGGCCTGAGAGAACAGCAAAGAATCAAAAAAGGAGTTGCAGTCAGAAAAATGTAAGAAGCATGGGATGAAACAAGCTTAAAGAGAGCTAATCTTTAAGGACAATTTACAGGTGTACCAACTTCAGGTAGACCAACTCACTGTGAGGTATTTGATGTCCAACTCCAACTTCTGCTCCAACTGGGCAAGCAGCTCAGAATGAAACAGCTTCAACTGTTGACGAATTGGATCCATATTAATTTAAACACAACATACTGACACTTCAACATCTGCATGAAAACCAGCCTTCCATATAGAGCGACTGAGCACAGCAATACAAACTCTTACCACGTCTTCCAGTTGCACCTGAATCTGTCTGTGGACCTCAGCCATCTGAAACAGTGTGTCTCCTGGAAGCAACAGTAAGGAAAAAGGAAACAGTGAGGGCATTAGTAGCACATGATTTGGACTAAAAAAACTAAAAAGTCTGCTGCTTTATTTCTGACATTGTATCCTTAGTTGCTCCAGAAGCTGTTACTCTTCTACCAAAAGAGCCAAATGCTGTTAATCTAGAGTCTGAAGGGTATATCTGTGCACCAATAATCTGCTGTTCACATTTATTTCGATATCAACATATATTCCACATACAGACAACACACTAATAAAAATGTCACATGTTTTGTGTCTCATTTCCACCCAACTGGTGGTCAGCTGTGAGTCTGTGTCCCTCCCTCGCTCAGAGAGCACAGTAGTATGTGGTGTCTGGCATCTCTCCCTCCCTCACTCCTGCCTGCCTCCCCCGCTGTTTTCAGCATTACAATGAGATCATGTGGTGTTGTTAATCTCTCAACAATGACCCTACTCTCTCCCTTTCCCTCTGTTCTCTCTCATGTCTCTCTCTCCCTCTCTCTCTCCCTCTCTACATTTCCTTGTTCCCTCTCGCCTTCATCTCCTCGCTCACCGACACATGCGGCGGGCTCACAGATTTTCCAACTTCTCTCTTGCTGTCACATTGACTCCCTAAACTTTTAAAGGTCTATCTATCTATCGATTCCTTTTTCATTTTTCCTCCATAACCCCCGTCCCTCTCTGCCGCCCGCCCACTCACCCAGCTCTTTGGAGCCCTGGCTGTCACTTGCCAGTTCTCCTAGTTTCACCAGAGCATCAAAGTAGCCTTTGGCAGCCACGGTCACTCCTGAGGAAGAGAGCACATTTTTAGAAAAACATGTTTCTGTAATGGTTCTCTGTACAACATTTATCATGTCAAACTGAGGTTTAGGGCCTTGGCTTTCTTATATTCAAGCTTCTTTTCCATGAACAAACTTTTCCCTTGCCAGTAATGTTCAAAAACTGTCAGAAAAAAATCCAACTTTACTGGATATCTTCACCACATTTGAATCAATCGAAGTCCCAGACATCAATACAACAAGTGTAATAGTGTAAAAATGACTAGAGACATTGAGGAGTTTACATTACAAAGTGCTGCATAGATTTATCAGATGAAGTGATGAGATGATGTTGAGTGTTTCACTGAATGGCCTCATGGCATGCTATGTATGTATGATGGTGGAATCAGCCTGTCTTCCTCTAACCTGTCAGGGCTTTCTCATAGTTCTTCCCCATGGTCACAAAGTTCTTCAGACTGGGGTTGAACTGGTCCAGAATCCCCTGTGCAAGAGCAGACACAAATCATATTTTGTTTTTTCAGAGGCCACATTGCAAACCGTTGTGTGGCAAGCGCTGCCAAAGGGGAGATCATTTCCACAGGAGCACAAATGAGGGCATTCGCCTGACTACATTCATACACAGTTTCATTGTTGTGGCAGACGAGACAGACAGAGTAACAGACAGACATGTTGTACCTTATAGACATTTTCTGTCATCTTGTTGACCTCCTCAGTGCGAGACATGGTTCCTCTCTCTCTCCTCACTTATGTATTGTCACTATGTATGTGTGGATTGGCTTCTCCTCCTGTTGATCAGGGCCCTAGGCTTTACGACAGACAGAAATCCCCTAAAAACAACAACAACCAAAAAACATAGGAAAAAACACAAAGCGATGAATGAGTAATGACTCAAACTTTCCCCATAAACTTGAAGAGAAAGAACAAATCTAGGTACATTACCTTCAGGGGAAAGAGGACTTCAGAGCACTTACTTGCATTTATCTACATAGCAATACATGTCAGAAATTCGCATTGATCCAAGTATAAAGATGACCTCCTCCAACAACTGTATTGATAATAGGAGGGAGGTTTCAGATATTATACTGTATACAACCAACTGGAAGGATTATCTATGGCTATTAGGGAGCAACTGCAAAATCTCGCAAAATCTTATATTCACTAAACAAGAAACTTCGTCAACTACTGCATGTCTACTCAATCATTCAATGAGGTCTCTCTCTCTCTCTCTCACACACACACACACACACACACACACATACAGAGGATGTATGAATGATTGAAAGGTCCATGTGTGACATTTAAGCCAGTGAGTGGACATGCGAGGGATGCTGCAGTGTGAGGGAGCTTGACTTCAGGCCGTTGGACAATCAGACTGCACTCGGTCAGACTGTCTTTATGTTTTGACTGAAGGCGGCGGTGTTATTTCCCCGGCTCTTACTTCACATGGATCCCATCCGTGTCTCCGTTGCCAGTTCCTACACTATCGCTTCGCAACACTAAGGCAACCCAAATATTTCTCCTAGATTCATGTGCCAGAGCAGTTATACCATTTCAGATAAGAACAATGGGCTTTTCCAATCCAAGTCACAAGTGTCAGGGCACTGAATAAACACGGGACAACAATGTTTCCTTGGCAGGGAGGACGATCAAGGCAAGCGCTCCAGGGTCAAAGGAATTCCAGCCTGGATTTGAAGGCAAGAGGCTCACTCAACTCAGTTTTCCCTGCGCAGCCCTCCTTTGTTATCACAGCGAGATTACAGGGAAAACTTTGACCCATATCAAGTAATGGCATATGACACAAAGAAAACATTTCCAGACTGCTGCTCATTAAGGCCACACTGGCACAGACTGAAGGATGTGAGGTCTAGGTGTAAGACTGGGGAATATTAGGTCAGGCTTGCCCAGGTGGTGAATTAGCACCTTGAGTTGTGTCTTAACTCGTTCATTTTAGTTTGGGTTGATAGACTCTATAACTGAGCACTAGGTAAAGAATTCACTAAGAGTACAAAACATTAGGGAAATCTTCCTGATATTGAGCTGCAGCCGCTTTTGCACAATCCACATTTCAGCTGTCTACAACCTTAAAAACCTGCTCTGCTTCTCTTTATCTACATTTCCTCCTTTGTGATTGGTAGATTTAATAAGGGAAATTAATAAGGGATAATGGCTTTTACCTGGGTTCATCTCACCAGTGTGCTTCATGAAAAGAGTAAGTGTTCCTAATATTTTGTATATTCAGTGTACTGTATATGTGTACACATCCCCGCTCTAGGTGGTTTAACTCTAGGTTGGCCCTAGAAATAATGTTTTTTTGTTTCTCAATGGGAACGTCTGTAGCTGGATAGGGGTTTACATACAGAAGGTGCATTCAACTGGTTAAGCTTGCCTAAATTTCTTTAAATGGTCTTGATGTCACTGCTGCATCCAAAAATCATCCAAATAACAACAAAATGAATCAAATGTCATTATTGTCAATGCAAATATCCAATAGATTACAATGAAAGGATTCAACCAAGTACAAATAGCCTTAGCATCCTGTGTAAAGTAGTATCATAATGTTTAAAGGATGTATGGAAGACGAATAAATTGTACGTTTTGGTAGATTTGAAGATAGGCTATCTGTTAATCAAAGCAAATTAGACTGGCTATCCGGCAGTAGAATGACATTAAAATGACTATCTGGCAGTAGACTGCTGCCAGATAGTCATGAGGGGATCCGTACAAGGCATTTATTCATTCTTCAGGATGTGATTTAGCTTTCTCTACAGATCAGTTAATGAAGCAACACAGTAAAACAGTACCTGAATGCAAGATGTTCCATTTTCCCACACCATCGTGGTGATTAAACCCTGATCACATGGAAATAATTGAATCTACAGCTGAATGAGTGAAATCAACCGAATCACTGAAGCAACTGCGAAGAAACCAAAGAAGGAATCCTGAAATATAGCAGGTCTGCTTTTAAATGTACATCTATAGACATTAGTCAACCACACTGTGGAGTTTTTTCCTGTGTGAAAATGTAGTCTGCCATCTGCCGACACTGCCGTCCAGTACCTGTTGATCTCAACAACTCTGCTGCACTTCATTTGTAAAATAGTAATAAATAATGGAAAAAAAAAGGTTACATACCTTTTCTGATCTCATTGTTGGACACGAAAAAGGTTCGTGCGCGTCTTTGACTGTTTAATGAACAGTACAACACCCCCTCTTTTCTTCCTATTACTTTCCCTCTTCGTTAGTGGGGGGTTGTTTCATCCACCAGTGCACTAAATCTCAAACCCCCTCCACCCCTTTTTTTGCATGCCCTCTCTCTCTCTCTCTCGCTCTCTCTCTCTCTCTCTCTCTCACACACAAACACACACACTCTCACTTTCTCTCTCTTTACTCCCAGGAATCGGGGTCAGATATTTGGTGCCGCTCAGTACCTCTCCTCATTACTGAGCCGATTATCAACATGCCTTCACGCCCGCAAACCGGCCAGAAAATCACCAACAAACCCCCATAAACCCAGCAAGCCAGCAGCTCCCTGCCGTTGGAAACCTCAGCCTCCCATTCTCTGACAATGTCCTCTCTCTCTCTCTTTCACTCTCTCTCTCCCTCTCTCGCTCACTCGGACAGAATAACAATGAGCTAACGGGACCCTGCCTGAATAGCGGCCAGGGAGAATAATGACTTGAACTTTTTAAACCAAAGACAACGGCACAGGCATATCACTGGCCTATATACACCCTTCCCTTCCCATCGCACATTCCTGCCTCCATTCTGCACAGAGGAGGAGGCCCGGGACAGAAGCCTTTCATTTGGTTTAGTGCAACACAACTTTGAGGGGATAAGACATGATATATATATATATATATATATATATATATATTTATTTATTTATTTATTTTAAATGCCATAATATTCCTATAGGGACGTCTGGTGTGTCTGTGGGGCTCGATAGTGCGTTTTGTAGTAACTTGATATTTTTATCTTCTGTGATATCACTAGGCCTATAGGTCTAGTCTTTATATTATATAGGTAAGGGATAGATTAATACATATATATATATATTAATTTAGACACACCAATACAGCACACATAAGGAAAACTAACAGAACAGATAGAGCAAGAAGCAAGAATCATGTAGGTCTATGCATTTGGTCATTGTGGGTTAGTATTAATGTACATTGCTCAATTCAGACTGGCTCTGATTCAGTTCATGTAGTCTATTTTTCCAGGGCCATAAAAATGTCCGCCTCCTAGTTTGACATAATTACCTATGGGACAGAACCACCAGCTGGTATCTAACAGCGTCCTTTTTTTTTTTTTTAAGTTTGTGATTTGTGTCTGTCCTGCATCTGTACTGTTATTGTATTATGTGCGTGTTTTCATTGAGGTTTTTACTGTATCTAAGGTAAGACTGAAGATACATTTTCGGTCCAATAAAGTCCAATTCTATTCTATTCTATTCTATGCTATTCTATTCTATTCTATTCAACGCTGTGTGTGTGTACTGGGGCGAGAGCACCGACTAGCGTCAAACCAGCAGACAGCCATCTCTATGAGAGTGGTCCAGTGTGAGAAGCTACTTGTGTTGCAGTTACACAGTTTCCCCAGCGGGAGGCAGCAGTGTGACGCAACTTCCCCTGTGTGCGACAAGTGGAGACCAAAACAGACAGTGGCCCAGTGGGAACCCCATCTCTGCCAGTTTACAGACACACACACACACACACACACACACAAAAACACACACAAACACACAAGTCTGTATGAATATATGTAATTTATAATGTTTACAAGTTGGGTCACAAGTTTAGTTTTGCATAAATCCAGCAACTGAGATACACTGCACAGCAACAAGACACTTTATAATCAGGTGTTGACTAGACCTTACCTCATCACTGCAGCATATCGCTTCTCTGTATTGAAAGTGCTGTAGAGTACAAACATTCAAATACAGGCATAAGTGTCTACGTACAGCGTAGTCTGTTTGACTTAACAAAACCACATCAAGACAAACCTACATTAACTACTAGATCAAAGTTTACTCTATAGCAGACTGTCCAGCAGCATCTCAAGTCAGTTCTCTCAGTCATTAGAGCTGCTTCCAGTTTGTCAGCCATAGCAGACAAACAAGCTCTGTGGGGTTCTGGGTCACTTGGTTGAGTTGTGTGGGAAACGCCGGAGCGCCTGTGGTCCCGTGTCCTTGGACCTGAGCCGCAAAGCTGTTTGTGTCTGCTCACTTCCTCGGGGCCTAATTGACACACGATAAGGGGATTGACAGACAGACAGACCTCACCCACACTGGCCTAATAAACAATAAACATGACTCACCTACATCTCTCTCTCTCAGTCTATCTATCTATCTATCTATCTATCTATCTATATGTTTTCACATAGCAGTTGTCTGTCTTGGCAGCGGAAGCAGGTCCTGCTGTGTGTCTGAGTTAGATGTAGATCAGTCTGCCGGGCCTTAGTCCACGTTTTTCCTTGGACTCTGTCCAAATCCGTCACACGCAATTAGTGTCTCAGAAGATTAAGAATATCTCGACCAGAAAATGTTGTGTCAAAGCCTGCTCACACTCACACATCAGCCTGTAGTGAAGCTTGCTGAGGTGCAACATCAGTCGAGAAACACAGCTGTAAACAATCTACACTGAATATACAAAATATTAGGGGCACTTACTTTTTTCATGAAGTACACAGATGAGGTGAATCCAGGTAAAAGCCATTATCCCTTATTGATTTCCCTTAACTCTACACCCATCACAAATTAGAAAATGTAGATAAGGAGAAGCAGACGAGTTACAGAAGGAATTTTAAGTTTTGAGACTGAGATGTGAATTGTGCAAAACGGACTGCAACTCAATATCAGGAAGTTTTCCCTAATATTTTGTACATGCAGTGTAATATCATAAACAACAGTACAGTCATTGGCCTGAAAGAGTACCTGGGGGTAATTCGGCAAATTGATGCAATATGAATCTCAACAAATGTTGTAAAACTTGTGAAATTACATGTGAGCAGCTGAGATTTGATCTGGTATCTCAAGGCTAACAAATTAACTCCCTTTACCTTTTATGTCATGTTTATTGAAGTGGCTCAGTGTCTGCTCTTTTCCGCTGCTGGGTAAAAATATGTTAAGAAACAAGGTCTATCATATCAACACACCCTGCTATAAATACACTGGGAATACTGCCAATGTTACACCTTCAGTCTCACCAACCCATCTTTTATTACAGCCAGCATCCTGCTCCTCTGTTGTTATGTTCTGCCTTTAGCACCACTTCAGCACCTTCAGTCTAGAGACCTGGAAACAGAAATAGAGAATATTGCATTTATTTGTCGTTGAATGTGTTTACAGGTGTCATGTCTAGATGGCAGTGCAGTGATATGGAAGGCTATATTGGGAGAGTAGGCCATGTGTTGTGGATAATCTGAGCAGATAATTTCCATCCTGCTAATCTGATGAGATGTGATATGATTATTACATACTGTGGCATAGTGTGTGTGTCACTTAGCCCAGAGAAATGAATCCAGCAGCCAGGTACCTCCAGCTAGTACTGAACAAGCTGAGTTTCATGCTCTTGAGTTTTTTGGTTGAGCAATACAGCTTTCCCCTGTAGGACTTTAGCTTTTGTTGGCTCTTCTGATTCAGATGTAAGAGTCTATGTAGTGGGACAGGCAGAACTGTGACTCCTCACCTGATTCACCTCAGCAGTTCACTTCTTTAATCCTCGATGCTCCAACAGGTTTCAGCTGAACAGCATGGACATCTGATCCAGTCAGGCTGCTTTGTTTCAACTGCATTTTCATCTGACTGATCTCACACAACTGTCCAGTCCATCATTTGATCAGTTAATTAGAGATTCCATGAAAGACCGTCAGTTTTTCTTAGACAAGGAACAGAAGATTCCTTTCAACTCAAAATAGATATTCAGTTCCAATATGCTTTATGTCAACTTTGGGGGGAAAAATCATTACCTACAGTTAATCTTAAAATCACTAATTTTAAGAAATGGAGGATTCAGTCTGAAAAAGTGTTATCGTTTTTCAACTACAGAATTAAGTTACCCATTGTATTATCCAACAAAAACGACCATCATTTCTTTTAGTTTTGTGTTACCTCATCATCATTTTGTAAGATCATGTGTAACTTTTTCAAATGGCGGAGATCTAATTTTGGAAAGAAACTCTTCATTTATGAAGGTGCGGACCTGAGCAGTTAGTGTTGTGATGTGAGCAGCCGTTACAAAAATACAAAGTACAGGCCTTCTGGCAAACAGCTCAGACAAACCTCTGATGCTGTCGTGGCAAGTTTGTGTGAAGCTCATATTTTCACATGCAAATTATTTTTATGGCAAACTTTGGGTGGTATTCTGGAAACAGTTGTGGCAAACTTGTGATAAACCACTGACATCTTGTAGTTTCTGATTGTTCTTTCTTGTATTTTTTTTTATTCTTGTATTTCTCTGGCAGATGGCTGTGGTGACATTATGGTGAACAAAAGAGCATATTTGCAATGCTGCATATTATAAGCACTCTTGTACATGAATAATTAACAGGCTAGAAACTAATTAAAGAAACATTTACAAATCTATTATATCACCCAGCCACATAAGATATGGAACCAAAACCAAAATTACACCCAGTGACAACTGCAACCAGGAGAAACAAAAAAACAGCCATCAGATATGATGCTAACTTACATTTAAAAAAAAAACAAAAAAAACAAATTAACAACAATGAATAGGATCATATGGCTGATTCTTTGATCATGAGAGCTGGGTTGAGCTATAAGGACATTTATTTAAAGAACAAAAGTTCTCCACAAATTTGTCAAGAGCAGTTTTGACAAGATTGATGAAATTCTTCACTGAAGAAACAAGAATAGAGACATTTTTGTCTAAGCTGCACCTTGAAGCATCGATTTGCCGCCTGTTGCCTGGATTTAGCAGCATCACATATTCAGATTTGAAATAAAAAATATTTCTGGTTAAACATAATGCTGAGAGGATCTGATCTGATTTACACATTCATTCATTCATTTCATATTAATTCATGAACAATCTTTTACAACATATTGGTCACCAGACTTGCAAATTATTTAGTTGAAAGGTTTGAGGCAGACTTGCTGCAAATGTGACAAATTTGCAGCAAGTTTGCCTCAAACCTTTCAGTTTTGTACTGGAGGTGACACCCAGAGGCCTGACAGCTAGAGGAGACATGCAACATATGCTAATGTGTCTGAAACCCTTATCTAATGTTAATATGGCATAAGTACTGCATTAGGTGTCTGTCCTGTAATCAACAGGCTGTTTGGGCCGGCTCCGCTGTTTGTGTGATTTCCTTTGACCTTAATATGAGCAGCCATCTGCTATCCCGCCACTTCTCTGTCTGCCGGTCAGACTGGGAGCGACATGGAATTAATCAGGCCAATTACCCCCGTGTTAAGATCTAGGTGAGCGGTGTGGGGGGGTGTACTGGACGTGAGGCCTGTGTGTGTGTCCAGCAAGAGGGGAGGTGTGATGGTGTGTGTGAAACGGAAGTAAAATGTGTCTGAGTGGGTGTTCAGACAGGTGTAATCTGATCAAAGATTCAACTATATAATCTGTAACAAAAACGGCTACAACAAAAATACAGGTGCTGGACGACTGAGCGAGCTGCCAAGAAGTCAACACAAAGACTGTCTGACTGGGAATGAGGTGTGGTCATCCATGAAAAAAAAGGCTGGAGGGAGGGGTAGAGAGGAGGAGAGAAAAGAGAGGTAGAGAGGGTGAAGAAGGGATAGAAAGAGTTGAGGTGATGCACAGCTCTGGAGTAAATCTCTCCCAATCTGATCAGTGCCTGAGCTGGACTAACGTACTACTGCTTCACAACGTGGACTCAGGAGAGACGCCGAGGTAAGGACTCAGCTCTTCCCTTCTGTTCAGCTAACTCTGAAGTGTTTTTCACAGTTGTTAATAGATGTTAGATAAATATCACTGGTGACTGACTGAGGCTTGAATCTTGCCACAGCAGGATACATGAGGAGTTGAATGTCCAGAGTTTTCTTGCATTCAAAAGGCTTGTGGATTTATTGTAGACATATGAGCAAAAATATATGGGTGAATATTAACATGCTTAAAAGAATAAGTACAGTTGGACCAGTGTGTTAAACTTTGTCTTATCTTAGTTTCATTGTTTTAATATGGTGTAACAAGCAGGCCTGTAAAGAGCCATGGTGTGTTCTTTTGCCCTATATTCATCCTTCAGTGTGTAATGTTTCAAAAACAGAATAGACTTACTTTATCTTACTCTTCTAATAGTTATGTTTCTGATTGTAAGTGGCCATGACAATGTATTGATGTTATTCCTAACCAGGCATGCCAGTGCATGCAGGGCTGAACTAGGCCTACACGAAACAAGAACATTACAAAGCCATAAAGGCAGCTGCCTCTATGCAAATTAAACCTAACTGACAATTGGTCATAGAATATTTAAGTTAAATAGTATAAATTAAAAAAATATTTAGACTGATAATTTCTGATAATTAACATTCCGACTTGCATTACCTTTATGGTTGAGAAGTGTCTTGTGCACAGCTAATTGAACTGATAATCTATTTAATGCACACAAAGTAGCAGCCTCTAAAAGAGAATTTGAGAAATAAGCCATCTACCATACGTTGATGTGTTGTTTTGGCTACATACATACATAGAAATTTTGATGATAGGCCACATGTCATCATATCATAAAAGAGTCCAAGTCTTAGCTGAGAAGCAAGAGTATAAAAGACGTGAATACATAATGCAACTGCATATAACTTACACTTTTATACACTTTTCTTAGATTTTGCTCTACTTTCGCAAATGGCCAAGTGTCTTTCAACAAATAGTTTGTCACCCTAACCTTCCTTATTTGGATAGTTCAATGATGATACTCAATTTACTATAAAATGACTATACTGCATAACTAAAAAGTTTACTAAGTTTCAGGTGATGCTCACAATAGTGTGAAAAGCAGTCTATAGATATTCAGTGTCTGGGTTAGGGTAAATCTTAGGGCGGGGGTTAATGTTAGAATTAGGGTCAGGTTAGGGTTGGGGTTAAGATTAAGAATTGTGTCAGGGTTAGGATTGGGGTTAGGCTAAAGTGCAGCAAATAAAGAAGTGACACTTTGTTGAACATCTACTTTTTGTCACCTGATAGCTGAGTATCAACAATGGACTTGTCCAAATCCTCTGTCTAGAGAGATTCTGTCCTCTCCTTTGTTTACAAATGGTGAGTGCTTTATTTTGTTAGGGTCAACTGTGGGCTAATTGCAGTTGTCAGCTTTTAATTTGGGACTAATCACACTACTTTAATATCCGCTTTGGCCATATGGTGCTGGCATGGTGCACAATCCCAGTATTTCTAAACCAGCACTCATGGATTACCTACACACACACACACACACACACAGACAAGCATGCAAGGCTGAGGAAGCCCACTTATCTCTGACTAAATTAGCCCAACAACTGTTGGCAATTAGGTTAATTGAGTGACCTGTGGGTGATAATAAACTTAGGGCTAAATGGTGGCGATTGGGCGTGACATGGTTCTATACCTCGACCATCTGTCTCTCTTCTAAGCCCCGTGAATCACAGGGATCAGCAGGAATGACAGAGACAAGCTACCCCTTTACAATCAGGCTGTTTCCCAAGCTGAGGAAAACCCTTGGGATTGGGAAGGAGAGTGTTACAAAAAGAAGTTTACAAAACAAGGGATTGTTGATCAGTTACAGTGAATCATGTATCAACTGTCAAGCAAAAAGTTTACCCAAGCACATGGCACATACCATATGCGCGTGCACACACACACACACACACACAGACACACATGTGCACGCAAACCCCATGGAAGAGGCTGGCCACTATAGAAGCCACAGGTGGTGCGTGAGGTTTAGCTCACATCACGTGCCACTTGAAATAATAAAGAACGTGTTACAGTGCTCAAAGATGTCTTGTCACAGACCTAGTCTTACATGACCAACTCTCTATGATAAAGACACATAGTATAAAGTATATAACATGGAACCACAAAAAGAGAAAGTTTTATGGTAGTCCTGCTGTTTTTATTATTATTATTATTTTCCCCTTTATTAGACAGATCAAAGTAGAGACAGACAGGAAAGATTGGGATGACATGCAATGAAGGCCAAATTCGAACCCAGGGCGTTTACATGGTGTTCGTCTTGGACCACTAAGCCACCGGGATGTCCAGTCCTACTGTTTTTGAAAATAATAAAACAGTATTATTATGCAGTATGCATCCACAAACCTTATCTAGAAATACATTTGAGCTTAACAGAACTCTCTTCTGTGTTGGTTCCATCTGCTGTATACAACAATCCTCTGTGTTTTCATCGTCTACCAGGGCAATCCCTTCACTAACACCCAAATCCAATTAATGAATTGGCCTTTGAGAAGAAATACACAGATCTACTGCCTCCTCTACTAGTCTGTGCTGCTATAAAACTCTTGTTTAACAGCAAATAGACTGTGGCTCACTGTGGGGTTCACAAAATCAGAGCTGTCCCAGCGACTCCCATGTAAGGTACCAATGAAAATGTGGCCCACATATCACTTATATAGGAGCCTTGTGCTGGTCAGGGTGTCACACCTCTGACTTGTGACTAATCCTTGAGTGGAGGGCTTCCTTGTTGCTTTGGCACATGCCATGTAAGGTTAGTGGGCAGACAGGAGCAGCTAACTGGGGCCAGAGACATTGTGCTGAGGCGGCGTTAATCCACCATCAGGTCCTGCTAAGAACCTGAGAGACTTCATGTTTGTCAGACCAGACTAAAGGTGTCTTTCCTCAGAAACCTTGTTTTTTTGTTTGTTTTTGTTTTAAAGAGAATGGGCAGTCTATCATAGCCTAAACCACAAGCAGCAACAAGCACATTTATTCTCAGATTACTGCTAATAGATGCTGCTAAAACACCATGATCTAACCTCTGATGTTTTGTTTTACAGGGTTATTCCATTCTCCAGCAACACACAAGACGACATCCAGGATAACAATAACAATTCTCTCACACAACCAAGGAGGATACAATTTTGACCAGAAAACTGTAATTTCAATTAATTCCTTACAGATCTGTGAATACTAAGTGGATGGAAATATTGTTGCCAGTCTTCTTTGTTCTCTTGCTCTCCGATGCCACCGTTACAGCAACAAAAACATCAACGTAACCTTTACTTCAAGTGGCATCACACATCTTGAAGTGAAGCCAATTGTAGATAGGAAGCATGAGGAACTCTCAGTCTCTACACCTGTTCACCTCCCTTATCCTTATTGTGCTCTCCATACTTTCACTCCTCTGCCCTGCCTCTGCTAGTTCAGGGTCGGACTATGACTATGGAGCCCACCCCCGCTTTGTGTGCACCCCTATTCCAGTGGACGCAGACCCCGCCTGCTTCCCACCTGCGGGGCCTGGCATGGGGGGGTCGGGGCCCAGCGGACCAGGGCATCAAAGCACACTAGGGGGGCCTCCTACCGGCTGGTGGGGGGCGACAGAGGAAGCCAAAGCCACCATCCTCCACCTCAGGGAGAGCCTTGTCCAGCAGAAGGAGACCATCCTGGACCAGAGGGAGACCATCCGGGAGCTGACGGCCAAGCTCACCCTGTGCGAGGGCTTCGGACGGGGCGTGACGGCTCACGACGAGCACCACGGCACGGCTTCACACCCCCACCAAGGAGGGGCAGGCAGTCCTCACACGTACACTGACAGCGGGCACTATAGCAACCAGCCGGGTCACCATGGAAACGGCAACCTCATACCGGACTCGCCACACTACCCCTCCATGGGGGGGCACCGGTCAGACGGAGGGCATAGCAACAACAACCAAGGGAAGGATAAACACATGACACTAGGGGACATAACATCATCACCGGAGCAGATGGAGAGGATGCTACAGGCACTGAAGGAGAGGCTGGACAACTTGCAGGTGAGCAGCGAGAGGAGTAAACTTTGTTTAACTTTGTACTCGCAAATAAAGAGAACTGTAGAACACAACTATGGGGAAAAAAAGAAAAAGCGATATGGATAAAAATGAAAAAAATGAGTTCAAAATATATGAACTATAGCTGAGAAATGAGGGAGAGGTAGAGAGACGGAGGCCTGGATGCAGTTATGCTGTCGTCAGAGGATTGTTAATTGAATAATCAACACAAGTCCCAAAATAGTATGTACACTACGCACTGAAGACAAAGGAATAATGAATTACTTAGTCACATAAAGCTATTACATTGGCAAGGAAGCTGCCTGATTGATTGACTAAGTGGGTAGCAGCCGAATCAGAGATGGACGTCACTGTCTGATCTGGTAAAGACAGGGATGTAGCACAAGGTCACAGTGGATTGGGCACATTTGGATTTGTTGTAAATTTGGTTGTCTTAGAGTGAGTCTTGCTTTCTCTTAATTTATTCGGTTCCTCAGTTAATCCCTGTTTCTATCTGTCTGTTGGCACATTCATCCATAATGTCTCTATTAATCAATCTTCTATGCGCTCTCTTTCTTGGATCGTGATCACAGACAGATGTCAGGGGCTGTGGGGGGGCACAGGTCTAAGATCAGTGTCAATTATCATGATCTCCCTTGACAGACTGGTAATCAGGGCATGCAGCGGGACAAAGCCTGGATTACCTGGCAGGGAGAGAGACAGAGGCAGATACAGGAAGACACATACACAATGAATGTGACAGCAGCAGACAAAATAGGGTAGATGCCCCACAGAGCCTCAAAGCATAATTGACTATTACATTCAACAACACAACATTGTTAATCGCATCATTAGCAGGGCAATGACACGAAGTAAAGCACACAAAATGCTCTCTAAGACTTGTGAGTGTCAAACCAGCACATGACTCCTTGAGCTTGAGGTTCAAGTGTGTGTCCATACCAAACATCAGCTGTGTCCTCTCTGTATTAAGTAGGAACCACAGGGATTAAGAAACATATTTTTAACAAATGCATTTTTCACTCTGACCTGATAGAAAAGATGTAAATTTCCATAACAAGGTATGGTGTTATTTCTGCAGAAGAGGAACACATCTACTACATACTCCAGCTCTCTGAAAGAGCTGCTCCAGAGGAAGATCGGCGCTCTGGAGCAGCAGCTGCAGCACCGCACTGCGGCCCTCAGCAGCCCAGATCACCACGACGATGACAGCAGTCACCATGATGACGGAGACCACCATGACGATGATCACCACAACGACCGCCATGAAGACGGACACGATGACAGCCACCAAGACAACGACCGTCACGATGACAGCCGCACTGATGATGATGATGACCACCATGACGCCGATGGCGACCATGACGACCATGATGACGGCCATCATGATGATGATCGCCACAGTAACGAAGCAGATACTCATGGTTACTTGCCACGCACGGGATACAGAGCGCCGGGGTCCCGCTCAGGGTTTCACGCAAATAAACTGGAAACAATGCTGAGTCAGCTGCACCTCACAGGTACACAGCCACTCCAGCCACCAGGGTCAGAGACATTCATGAATTGAACTGAGAATGCATGGTAAATTCCAATTCAATTCCTGGAGTTGGAATTGGAATTAGAATTGCACCCAGCTGACAGGAAACAGAATTTAATTCCATTAAATTTCATGAAATTCCACTTCTAAGAGAGGTTGTCTTGACTAAACATTATAAATCAAACATTATGAATCAAATAAAAGACAGTTAAACAAATCAAATACATTTAATCATAATGTATGTATTACAATAACATTATACATCAAATACCACCTGAAAGGTCTCTTTAACATTTTATGATATTGACAATATACACTAGGTGTAATCTCAGATATGTGACAAAAAACATGTTTTACAGAATTTCATTTCAACTTCCTGAAATTCCAATTCAAAGTCCTCAGTTGAATTGGTTAATTCATGTATTGACCCCAACCCTGCTAGCCACATTATAGCATGCAGTCACTATTAATAGCTGATAATGAGTTGTGTATATCCCCTATTCAAGACAGTAATGATGGTGTTCTTCATTAACAGGTTCCAGCAGGAAGAAAACCAAAAGTCCTGATGCCTTCCAGATTGGCTTCCCCATGAGAACCAACTACATGTACGGGCGAGTGAAGAAGACCCTGCTTCATGAGATCTTCGCTCTGACCTTGTGTCTGTGGATCAAGGCTGGTGTGGGGCCCGGCCTGGGGACGCCCTTCTCCTACTCTGTACCTGGACAGGCCAACGAACTGGTGCTCATTGAGTGGGGCAACAACCCCATGGAGCTGCTGATAGACGACAAGGTGAGAGAGGAAAACTGAGCCTGTAGAGCTCCTCTGAGTTAAACTCTGTATGTGGCGACAGTGTTTTGAGCCAAGACTCTGCCTCCACCTGCTGTCTAAGCTGCTTCTTAACTTCTAAGATGTCACATCATTAAGACGGATGAATTTATAGGAGGGGACAGTGGTACGACAGAACCTGTTGACTTAAGGCCTTTGAGCTAATTCATTGCTCAGTATATAACTACTGCCTTGGCAAGGCAGTTGTTGACAGATCGCTCTTGAAGTGATCTTGAGCAAGACACTGAACCTTTAGATACTTGCTCCAGGGTTTCAGCTGCTCTCTGCGCCTCCTAAATACAGTGTGTGTAAAATGAGAAAATTTTAGTTACACCCTTACACAAACATTTCTCTGAGGCAGAGCTGCTCTGGCAGAAATATCTCATCAGCTGAGACAAACTTTAATGGGCAGTTTTTCTGGCTAAGTTACATTAGACTGAAACTCAGTGAAAAAAGTAAAGGGTAAGAGAGGAGGTAGCTAATATTATGAAGCCTAAAACTCTTGCAATGAACTGAAAAAATGCAGTCAAGTCATATTAAGTTATTAAGTTTAGCTAGTTAGCCTAGCTCAGTGGTTCTCAACATGGGGTCCAGGGACCACCAAGGGTCCTTGATGGGGTTCCAGAGGGTGGATGGAATTCTGACAAAATCATATCTAACAATAAAAAATATTCTCAGATGGGGGTCTGTGGCCCTAATGTGTACGAAATTAGGGGTCCTTAATATGGAAAATGTTGAGAGTCACTGGCCTAGCTGACCTTCCAAGTTCAAACTGCAGCTATTTAGGTAGCTACTGACCCTAGACGATCATGAATGCTATGGTCATGAAGGGTAATATTAGTGTCCCTTGTTTTGTATTTTTTTTTTGTAGTGTTCCTTCTTTGCCATTCAAGTTTGCCAGTTAGCTAACTTGTGCTCTGAAATTCTGTGAACCTCTGTGAAACATCTTACTAAAACTCCAATCTGCGTAAAATGATTGAGTGCTCTTGATTTCTGAAAAGTTGACCTGGGTGCTATCTTTTGTTTCTGACTGGTTGGTGAGTTGAATGGACAGCAGCAGCCACAGGGACGGACATACTGTTCATTAACAAACTCTATGTTCATAACTTCTGCACTGAACTGTATTATCACAGGACATGTTTACTGTAGTGCCTCACCATCTTGACCATCCCGTCCCCAGGCGGTGACGCTGCCCCTGTCTCTGAGCGATGGGAAGTGGCACCATGTGTGTGTGACGTGGTCGACGCGGGACGGTCAGTGGGAGGTCTTCCAGGACGGGGTGCAGAGGGGGTCCGGGGAGAACCTGTCAGCCTGGCACCCCATCAGACCTGGAGGGGTCTTCATCCTCGGACAGGAGCAGGTAAAGACTGAGAGAGCCATTCTCCGTAGATACAGACATAAACCTTTACAGCCTGAGTTGAGACCTGTGAGGGAGTTCGGTGTTATTCTGCAATAGGCTTCTTCATATAATTTAATTATTGCAAAAATCAGTGTGGTGGGAAGTTTCTAAACCTACATGTGTATCTGATCTAAACGCCACAGTTCAGGTACCATTTAACTGATTCTGTTTTACATACTTATTTCTCAAACACGTTGAGCTGAAATGCTGACTATTCTCATGTCTCCCGTATGTGCTGCAAGTTTATGAAAAAAAGCCATGAGAACGGTGCTAAAAGTTAGATTTTAACTGTACCTCTTCTCTCCTCAGGACACTCTGGGAGGTCGCTTTGATGCAACTCAGTCATTCGTGGGTGAGATCTCGGACCTGCACATGTGGTCACACGTCCTGAGCGCCAGTGACATCTACAGCTTGGCCTCCTGCGGCAGCCACCTCAGCGGTGATGTCATTGCTTGGTCCGAGACGGAGGTGGAGCTGCACGGAGGCGTCACAAAATACCCCTTTGATCCCTGTCACTGAGGGTAACCGCCGGTGAACGCCGTGGAGACGCCTTGGAGAAATCCTGGAACTCACTGAGACAGTTCATCATCAAACAGCAGCGACAGAAAGTGAAGGGAACTGAAGGATAAAACACAAGTCTCACTGACTTTCTTCTGAATTCTGAATCAATGCCTTCCTTTTAACTCAACCAGTGACTTTTTCTTAAAAACAAAATTAAAGTGTTTTTATTACATGATTAATCTGTATTTACAGATACTGTGTAGGAACTTAGTGTTCTTGGGCCTTAGTTGTGAGCCACTATCCAATGTAATGATGACTTAGTGTTTTATTTTAAACGCACAAGCGAGTAATATACTGTATGTGACATATTGTCATATTGTTAATAAGACTAGATATTGTAGGGTCCCTTATAATGACATTAGCAGGCCTCATGGTTCTCTTGTCTGCGTGGTGAAGTGACTTATGTTGTTAGTTTTGAATGAGGGAAGAGACACTGAGAAGTGTGCTGGGGGATCAATTTGTGCTCTGGATTCTCTTTTAAGGAGGTTTCCATGGAAGATACAGCTAATTTACCAAAGAAACTAGAATTAATTTGTTTTGCCCGTTTTATATTTTTTATTAACCTGTGTATCATAGATTGATCATGTTTTATTGATATAATGCCATTCATTATATTTCATGAGACTTGATGGAGAGCCTGACCATGATAATTGCTTGACAGGAATCACTTAGGTTACACAATTTTAAAGATTCTGCTGCTTTTACAATGATTACATGGACTCCTTTTCACAACTTTTATATCCTCTAAAATGCATTCAAAAGCATTTTGTTTGTTTTGTTCATAACATTTCTCACATTTCTTTTACAATCCATTAGATGTTATCATTTTGAAATATGGCATAACACAGTATGTACTATTTGTTATACATTTCTTGTAATGGAGTATTTGTTTTGTAGCTTTGTGATTGCTTAAATGATCTGGCCTTGACTGTATATTTATTCTTGTACATAAACCTTTGAAATATTGTATTACATTAGCCAGGTTAAAACTTTGTCTGCCATTGTTTCTTGAAGTTATTCTTTGAACAGTATTTTGACACTAAATAAACAAAAATGTGTTAAGATCCATGTCCTAGTTTTTCATTCTCTATGGGCTTTGAACACAAACCTGATACAGGTGAGCAAGCATCTTAAATCCCTGTCCTGATTTAAATCCCAGTCAGACATGCATTCACATCTTCTACAGCCAGTTGGCCCCAAATAGCTTTTCTGGCTCACTGCTGTGCAGGCTGCCACAGAGAGGATCCAGTGATTAGTCTATTCCCATCAGACTTCCTTAAGTCAAACCGAACCAAACACAGAGACACAGTGACACCTGCAGCACCTTGAAAAACCTTCCACAATTAACAATCTCCAAAGGACTTAAAGGATCGCTGAAATAACAGCAGCACCTACAAAGATATAGAAAGATATTGTATCAATGAACTGAAGTCAACAACTTTATCTCACTGCTAAAAGAGACAGAACCACAACCTAGTGTAAAAGTAGGCAAATTCTCTGAACCAGTTTGATGAATAAAAAACACATACACCAATCCATCATCTCGGTTCACTTTTTATTGTTACACAGTAGTTTACTGGCACCAATGTACCGTGGTTTCTGTTTTGCTACATTTACAGATGATCTATCCATCTTCACCTCGCAGTAAATAAAAATAAATAAATACAAAATAAACACATTTTCTGAAAGAGGTGGTCGTGGGGTCATGGAATCAGAAATATAGGCCCAGTTTCAGTCCTGTGTCTGATCATTTCAGTGGTCACGTTTTGTTGAGTGAAAACATTTGATGTCCCAACAATTTTTTGGCAACTTTGCACTTCAAGAATACCCAGAGAGTGTAAGCCTACAGAGTCCATGTGACGTGCGGAAGCAGTGTTTGAGCAGTTGCTCACAACTACAGTAATATATAAAGTTAGGACTTTGTTAGATTGATGCTTTTGGAAAGCAATGGGAAGAGTAAAAAGGCAATCCTGGATCTGTAGTTCAAGGACCAATCAGATGCTACGTCCTAAAAACACAAACACAAGGCTTGCCTCCACAGTTTGTGATCACAGAGAAAAGACCCCATTCACCTTCATGCAAAATGTTCTTCATCAGGGGCGCACATGAAGCTTAACAAATACATCATGTTGGTCAGAATACTTAATCATTGTTGTTGACAGTTCATGGTGCACCCCTTGAAGATGCTGTAGTGTTGTTTGATCACCAATAGAGGGTGCTAAATAGTGTGAGTATAGTCAGTCAAAATAACAGCATTTGAAAGATCTCCAAAATGCTAAAATTGATAAAGTGCAGTAGACAATTATTGTAGCGCTGCAGTCTTTCCTAACATCTAAAAATGTCAATTTTATAATCAAACTATTGCAAATAATTAAATATCTATGGGGCAAGTCAGGCAAATGTATCATTAGACACAAATCTAACATTGTTACTGATTCATTACATTTGAATAATTTAACTATTACATAATGAATGAAAGATTTATTAGTGTTCCTTGTTTTGTTGTCATTTCAATTTAATCACCAAGTGAAATCTCCTGGCTTTTTAGTTGTAGTATATGATGAAAGGTTTCTAATTCACCTATTATGATCAGCTTCTTTTTACTTCTTGTGGACATTGAGCGGTCAAGGAAACAAAGAGGATGCTACTTCAACAGACTGAAACCGCTCACTGCTTGTGCTTTCTAAGTCTGATTCCCTCCAGCACCAACTGGGTTATATCAGGGTGAAATCAGCCTCCAAAACTTCTCCGAGCCATTGACAAAACATCTTCTCATTCTCTAGAAGTAAATGAAATTGAATAGGATAATTAACTTTATGGATAAGATTAACTTCCACCTCAACTGCTCAGTCATGAAACTGACAGTTTTTCAGTCAACAGGGAACACTAACACTTCTCAAATCAATGCACCCAATACTAGCATGAATCCATGGTCCATGAGTACCTTTGACAGATGCCTTGATTCATCAACATGCAGTCCTACAGTAGCTTGTACAAAAACCTGATTTTAACAAAAAATAAAGAATAAATTAAATCATTTCTATGTGTGTTGTAAACAAATATGCTAACATCTATTTACAAAAAAGTATACATTATAATAAGCTGCCGTTGTAATTTCTTGAAACTCACTATAGCGTATAGACCTGGGTTTAACAGTTAAATGTCTGAAAGAGAGTTATTACTAGTGAGAAAGATGTCGGTGTTCACCTAGCAGTGTTCGTCTTGAGCAAGAAGAAAATCATTTGTGGCATGCCATAACATTGAGTCTGAGAGGACATGAGGATAACTCATGGCTCAATTTAGTGTTATAAAGGCATTATAACAAGCCACTGATTATTTAGTACCATGGTACCCTACTCCACTATTGCTCATACATGTTACTAAGAAATATATCCTGTCTCAGTAAGCCAACACAAGCAGCTATCTCCAAAGAGAAGCTGCTTATCACTGTGTTCACTAATTTTGCAAATATGGCAACCAAAATTTGCCTTGAGAGCAGACCGTATTTGAATTAAGACCGACAGTAACTAGGCTATATAAACCGTTTGTAAATAGAAACAGCAATGAACAGTGACATTTTCCTCACAGAATGGTTACAGTATTCAAGCGTGACTTTTATAATGCCAATGTATATATACTAACCTGTAGCAAAGCCATTAAGAGTACAATAGAAAACAATAGGCACATCTCAATAATCTAAAGTTAAATGCCGCTTTGTTCATATCCTTTACTTCAATTGATTCCTCAATTCTCTTTTAACTACACCAATTGGAAGCAAATTAATAGTGATTTCACATTTTATCCTGGGGAAGCACAATGAAGTAAGGTGACTTCTCTGGACCATTGAGATGCCATCTATAAATGTGAAAGAATATTTCAAGAGTACTAGAGGCGCTTGCTACCCTGAATAATACAAATTTCACAGTTCACTTATATGTCAAACAGGAGAGGAATGTGGTGAGAAGAGGGGACAGATAGTGTGCTCTGGCTGTAGTGTGTCAGGTGTATATCATAGCAGTAGTGTAAGAACCAAGGTAGTAGAGGCAGCCACAGTGGATGAGTTCTTCACTCTGAATGTGCCTTTCAAAAGTCTTATAGACAGGAGAGGAAAAGTCCTCACATCAGAGAGAGGACATGCTGGAAAGGGGGGAGGTGGGGTAACAGAATGTATGAACAGGAAGGCAGGAGTAGGGACAAACAAACATTTGCCCCATGTTGGAATGAGAGATGAGAAGGACAGAGGAGGAAAAGGGAAAAATGAGTGAAGGGAATTATCTATGGTTGCTCCTCCTTCTTCTTCAGGGATATACGTTTCTTCCTGGCAGCAAGCATTTCATAGAAGGGATCCACACTGACAGCAGAACTGGAGAGATGGACAGATAAAGAAATGAGACCGAAGAACAGAGCCTTGGTATGGAGCCAGTCTGATTACTGAATATTTGTTAAAAAAAACAAATAACACTACTGAGTGAGGTGGATCACCCCAAAATTATAAGACTAAAGGCACATATACATGCACATAGGCACATGTATCTAAATGCTTGCATGTGTATTATTCAAAGATACATGCGCGCAGTGCTTGAAATATTTCTTGATAAGGTGAGAAATATATATAAATATTAAGCTTAGCAATTAGGAACATCAGAGGACACTTTTTGTCAACAGTCTGGTCTAACTTTACTCCCTATTTTCCTTCCACATCACCCTCCCTTTTCCGTGCTCTGCCTGCTACATACTTAATGCTGTGGATCCACTCGTCCTTCTCCTCGGGGGTCGGAGCTGAGATGCGGTAGACCATATGGTTCCCCTCCACCACTCTTCCATCCGCCTCCGTCTTACATGCCTTAATCAGCTGACCGCGGTTGTTGGGGATGTACAGCTCAAAGCAGTTCTGTTAACGGAAATGCACACACACTGCGTTGTGAGTTTGTAATCTAATAATAACAATAATGTCCGTATAATGCTCAGTGGGAATGCAAACTTACCGGTTTCCTTGGGTCTTCTACCTCACGGATGCTAAGGTTCTCCAAGGGGATGATACCTCTCGGCTCCTTATCCTGAGGAGAGAAACACACAAAGACAACACATTATGTACCAGCTGTATGTTTCAGCATCAATAAAGGCTTCAATTTTGTGTGTATTAGTCGTATCAACGTGGGTAAACACATCTGATGCATCTACAAGGAGTGCGATTGTTAAATTCAGTCACACTTGACATACTGGCAAAAAGACTTACTGTGGTGTATTCAAAGTAATAGAGGCAGTTGTCTGTGAGAATGAACCATCGCCGTTTCCAGGTTTTCACCCGTCCCCCTGAAACACAAGAATACAGCCATGCCAATAAGAGGAGGAGGAGGTCCAAGTTAAAGGGATAGTACTCTACAATCTACATTCTTACAGCTGATTAGGCTCAATGTGGCTAACTTTTCTACAACTTCTTTTCTACAACAACTCTGCCAGTACATACCTCCTGAGAAACAAGCAGCGGCAGTAGAGTGTGGAAATCGGGGAGAAGCAGAGACAACAGGGACCAGAGGATTTAGAGGGAGACAATTGACAGATAGAGAAAGAGAGTGGAAAAGGAGAGGGAGGGAAGGAGAGGAAGGGAGATGATATTAGTGACAAACAGATTATAGGCCCCGCCATGCAAGAGAGAACAATCAAATTTCGCAAGAAAGTGAGTGCTGAACTCGTCTCTGCTTCACCATCATGCTATGGCAATGTTCAAATGCCACGATACTGTATGCTGGCAACGCAATTAGTAGCAAAGTGCCAGCGTATTGCGGTCTTAATTGTAAACCTCAGAGACAGGAGGGTACATCATAGCACAAAGCCTTAGGAGAGAACAGAGAACAGTAGCACACAGCATGTATCACATTCATCATTAACAACAGGTCAGTATAAACTCCTTACATCTGCAACACTAACATACGTGTCAGTAGCAGTGTTCCCCACAAAATCACAAAGCCTCGCTGGCGTCAACTCACCCAGTTTGAGAAGCCAGCCCTCTCTGTCAGGGTTGAAGAAGGTGTGTGTCAGGTCATTGCCATCATCCTCTGGGATCTTGAAGGGCTCGTTTTTAATGCTTTCATAGAGATTCTGGAAGGATGCGATAAAAGAATGAGCTTACGAAAAGTCTCAACCACCTATTCTTATTACTAGGGTGGCTTTAACTGCCCCACTGTGACTCTTTCCCCAGAACATCCTAATTTAGCCATCTATAGAGAACAACAGTGTGACCCTCCCCATACTCTAAGCAGGTCCTCTGGCAGGTCTCCTCCCTCGTTGATGCCTCTGTTCATTGAGATGAAGCGGTCCACTCCAGGCTTGTCCCTCACATTGGGGTTATGGAGGCTGGTGTTCAACATAATGATGGCAAATGACAGCACATAACACGTGTCTGGGAACAGGGGAGAAATGCAACAGAACACAGCAGCGGTGAGTTGTGTTCTGCACAATGATAGGCACATGAAATGCAGAGTGTGTGTGTGTGTGTGTGTGTATACCAGTGCTCTGGAAGACGCCGGGGTTGCAGTGGCAGTATCTTTGAGCAAAGGCCTCCATCATTCTGTCTATCTTCTGGGCTTCACCAGGCAAACGGAAACTCCATAGGAATTGTCTGCAGGTGACAGGTACAAGTCAGGGGTTTATGTCAAGTCAGAGAGAACAAACTCTGAAATTAATGCAAACTAGAGACACACAGCAAACAGAGCAATAGTCACTACTAGACAAGAGGTTTGTTTCACAGAGAACACCAGGATGCCACAGGACATTTGGTGCAGAACAGGAAAACGTAACATGGACGCAGTTTACCTGAGGGCCTGGACAAGGTTGAGATCAGTGAACTCATGGAGGTCGACGAAAGCCTGAAGAACTTTGATGTTGAAGTCATCCCTGCAGCACAGCAACAGAGAGAGAATGGTTACAAAAGGCCAAAGTGTAAGGAGAAAGAGGGGAGAAAAATATTACAAGAGACCCGGCACCTTTCTCCAAGGTAATCTCCTATAGCGGTCTTGTTGAGGCCCTCTCCTTTGTAGAGGAACTGAGCAATGTCCTCTGGGGTGTGTCTGAGCAACTCGTTCTCCACTAGAAACACTATGCCCTACAGAGAGGGAAAAGAGTCAGTCACCACACAACTAAAAAAGCATGAGAAAGATCTAATCAACCATTAAAGGATGTTACCTTTTTAGGATCCATGTTGAATTTCTTCCTTCCCATTGCCACATGCCTACTTTTCTGTAGAGTTTTACTGTAGAAGAAAAGAAAAGTCTGGAGAGTGAGAATGAATGAATCTTGCAGCATTCAAATCATGTCTCTCTCCATCAATAATGCTAATAGCTTGGTAGTTAAAGAGGAAAGAGTAGAATTGCAGATCTCTCCTGGTATAATATTTTCACAGCACTTGGGTCACTTGAGATGATAATATTGGATCCTAGTATCCTGCAATATGTGCAATGCAAGTAGAGCAATTTGACACTGAGGCACACTGCAGGTTATCGTTCAACTTATTTGACTATAGTCCAAAGCTGAAATAATATCCCTTTGGGCAATAAAATGGAAAACAGCTGTGCTTAGAAGTTAAAAGCAATGAACAAATTACTAGCAGAAATTCAAGGCCTTTCAGACTTTCAATGATCATTATTAAGAAGATAATTTCACAGATCATCATTATAAGGTCTTCCATTAATAACACTGAAATATTAAAAAATATCACAATACCTATATGTGATAATACACTAGCATGGGGTATTGCTATATCTAAGTATTGCTCTATTATACTATATAATTTTCCCCACGATTTAAAAGGAGTATGAGGGCTATGGTACAACCAATTGTTTAATCTAGGCCAAATATAGTTTTAATTTAATATGCCTTTAATTTAAGCCAAAGTCTTAATTTAATAGACTTTGGCTGGATAAGTGGTGTGAATATAGGCTACAGTAGTTACTGTGTATTTTGTTCTCACCTGCCCTCTGTGCTGGTCTCCAATCCCTCCACCTCTAAAATGGCCTCTCGTAACTCCTCTCGGAGCCTCTGGATCTCCTGCAGCAGGGCGCCCTTCCTCCTACGGATGTCCTCCAGCTCAGAGCGCTCCTCTGGGCTCAGGTCTACTGGGACTGGACAGGAAGAGTAGAAGAATAACATCATTACTGTTGCTACTTCAGATGCAACAAATTAAGTAACAAGTAACACCCAAACAACCCAAAGAATTCACAGAACAAGTCATCTGTATTAGTAACTGTAAATACCCGTTAAATACAACTATTTTAAGACTTGTATTGTTCTTGGAATTTATGACCAATTCCTGTGACTGATATTTAATAATGGAAAGGAAGAGGGGAAGTGGGATAGTAAAGGCAATGATTCAAGTTAACTAGGGTGAATATGTAAAATATGCAGTGGAAAGAAATGGGGTGAGCGTGTTCAAGTGTTCTCCCCAAGTGCTTTGTGCTTCCTATTTTGTACAGACAAAAGCCTCTTCCTTCACAACAATGACTACTCATATAAATCAATGGCATTCAACAATTCCAAACATTGTTGTGTGTGTGGTCAAATGGAAACATAGTGCGTCAGCCGGTTCGGTTGATGATATGTTATTGCAACAAGATGTACCAGAGCATTCACACAGCCCATTGATTGAGTTATGATACAGTCCAGTTAAAGAGGATAAAAACTTTATGGACTCAACAGAGACGCAGGGAGAAAGGCAACAAAGCTACTCCAAAACATGAGGCGCCAAGGGAGAAAAACAAACTTATGTCAAACAGCCCGAAACTTTGGCTGCAGGGATTTTACTCTGAAATATTCCCTGAAATACTGAATTTCTGAGATATATATTGGAGGTGGTTGGAGATAGTTCGGAAATGTATTTTTATGTAAATGTGCAATAGTGCAGTGTATTTGACAACCGTTGTGATTGTGTGTGTAATTTTCTTAGTTTGAATAAAATTAAACTTTATTTGTAGGCCAGAGATTCTGCAGACAACCAGAATACTTTGTTTAGGGCCCATCTGAAACACAATTTCCTCTGATTAAAAAATGCAGCCTTGTTATTCAGAAATTGCAGTAATGAATATTTCACTGATTCCAATAATTGTGCGGCCCTACTTTTTAGGATGCCGACCAGAGCAAAAAAAACAATCAACACACGGAGCAATTGAATATAAACGGCCAATGTGATAGCAATAAAGTGGACAAACTTAACAGCAGTTGGCGAGAACACACAGGTAACTATAAATTACCTGCTGTTCAGGTATGAGGTATGCATATTTTATGACAATTTCTCACCTCAGGATGAAATGCTGGACGCCTTTAGCAAACGCTATTCCTTTCAACACGACTTTACCGGTCAACCATAGAGATTTACCGCATGTAACTAGAGATGATGTATCAAAAGTTAGGCGGACTAACTACATGTATGGCTCACAGTGTGTAGCTTGTGAGCCGCAGTGTAACATGTTAGCACTCTGCCTGCAATACCAATATCCCAGACGACTGTTTACTATGCAAAATACCAGCTGCACTTCAACACCAACCACGCCCACACAGTCTGTGATGGATGATTTGCTATACGTTAGCTTCAAAGAGATCAATGTATACTGTCTTAATAAAGGAGGTGGACGCCTCCAACACAATAAGCAAAGCGTATTTTTTTTACAAGCTTTTATGTAGTTGGTCAGGCAGAGCGTGAAGTGTCCAACAGTGTTAGCATCATGACGTTAGCCGTAGCTCAGTACACACTGAAAACAATCGATGTTTAGTTGGCGTCAGGCTAAGTTAGCGATAACGTTACTTTAAGAAACGAGATAGGTGCTTGTGGGTTACAGCTAGTAATCCTTGTTGGAGAAAACAGCAAAATCAGTTATATTAATCAGTTTCATTTCACATATTCAATGAACTGACTGTCATATTTCAGCAAAAAGCTGATGAACTAGCGACATAGCTAGCTAACGTCTGCTAGCGATAGCTTATGCAAATAGCTTGTTAGCAATGCAATAGGCCCACTTACTGTAGTCCAGGTCATCCATTTTTGGCGCTTTGCTTTTAGGCATAAATATTTCAGAGTCGACTGTCATTCAATAGCAGAAAAATATGGATATATGTGTAAATATATCCTCAAAATTATAGGGAAATAAATAGATAACAATCCTTCGTGTCGAAATCTTGGGCCGGAGACAAAGAAGGTGGCGACACAGGAAGTGGTGTCTGGCGTTCGAGCTGACGAGTACAGCTACTTCCGGTCATTTATTTTCAAAATAAAATAATTTATTTTTACACAATAATGAAATTGTTTGATATAAATAGAAAACAAGCTGTAAATATATGATGAAAGATTAATAGCTCAGTGCTTTTGAATGAATATTTTTTATGATCATGATGAATGTGAATGTGATGAATGTTTTTTTTTTTTTTTACATTGTTCACAAGAAGTCACGCAGCCCTGTGTTGTGAGTGGAGGGCTACAGAATACTGAACAAGTTAAAATTAGACCTCTGCATTTTGCATGGAAAATATTGCAGTCCCTGAATACTTCCAGGCCGCCTGAGCAGTTGGACAGCCAAGACATGAGGGTATCAGTACCAAAACGATGCTTCTGTCTTCAGGTGTACTAAGAGAAGATATTGTAATAAAATGTAGCCATTTTGTCTTTTCATAGGGTACGTTTTGTATTATAAAAGCTCCTATATAAGGTCAAAGGAGTCATTTTTCCTGCTCAGGCCTCTTATACAGCAATGTCATGAGATGTAAAGGTATCAAAACAGTTGTCATACCCGTGTATCTAGAGGAAACCCACAAAATATACAAGTGACATTTTTTGTAGTTATTTGTTTTTGCAACCATAAGTATGTACTTTAAATGCTCCTTTAATGTAGAAATAGTAATTTTTAGAATGATCAGGCCAATTACTGTACAGATATGAAATACAAAGGTTTAAAAAGAAAGGGAGACACTCAGGGAGACCTAGAGAATGCAAACCTTTAACATGAAATACAGTCTTGACTTTTGTTTTTAATTCTCTCAGATGAGTGTAGTGGTTGAGGAAAAGACTAGACTAATATATTGGTTTGCTTATATATAGGGGCAATATCCCCCAATACATAGGCCGATATGGTAGAGGTGAGGATATTTACTGATGCCTACTCTCTTACAGCATCCAGGGAGAACATCTTTAGAGCTGGACACTTTCCACTCCTTACAGTGCTACCCACAATAAATGTAGATGACAAGTAGTTCTGTACAGTTCAAGGGGTCGAGCATAGAAAGTAAAAATGGTATGGTTGAGGGAGCAATTCCATGGAGCAGATGCTGACATTGTTCATTAGACAAAGTTCTTATCTTCCTTGTACATTCGTGTACTGCAACTTACTGACACAGGAGACAAATTATGTTTTAATCTATGTGTATTAGGTCATGGTAAAACAATGATATCTGAAGAATGTTGTTGATAAGAGCTGTTTCCCTCTCTTCCCAACACGTCACATGACCAGCTCACATCTACAGCAGTTAAATGACAAAACATGGCGGTGTGCTCAAAAACAAAGGCAAAAACACAGTAGAGGATTTGCTTGAGACAAACTTTTCAAGTTAAATTTATTCAAAACCATATATAACTATTAACTGTACATCATATATGTATATATTTCATAATTTTAGTAATAATTACAATTTCATTACAGGCAGTCCACTACAGACATCTTACTGGCATTTTCAACTGAGGGGTTACACCCCAACATTGTCATATCAAATTGGTCTAAAACACCATGGTCCAAACTGTGGCCATAGACAACAAAATGTCTAGTGGGGTCAATTGTCATAACTAATCTCTTAATATTGAGATGCTAAATCTCTTAACATGGGCAAATTCAAAAAGTACAGATTCTTCTATTTGATAATAATACCAGCCTAGATTTGAAATCTCTGCTCCCATTTTGTAGATGTGTAGGCACGGTGTTGTTGTGGTAATCTGGCTGCGTTGTGCACCTAAAACAAGCAGAATGGTGAACATTTTTTTTTTTTTTTTTTTTTTTTACAATATTCTTCTGTGGCCAGGTTTGGACAGTTTAGGATCAATAACCAAAATGCACAGGCCAAGATTACAAGGGCATTGATTTGTCCAGACATAACCAATACATACAGTATGCTGACAGTGGCCCAGGGAGTCCACACATGGTCTTACTGATTGATACATGCTAATGATTTATCCTTTGTTCTAAGTACATAGGCAGTAATTTTATTATAAAATTTACAAAAATGCATTCAATATGTCAAAGTAGACACGGTTCCTAGTAGGGCTGCAATGTCTGCTGTTTGATTTCACTTAGCAGCACATCATCATTTGGTAGCTGTACTTAGTTAAAGGCCCAATCCAGAATTGAAATGCATCACTTGTGAGCTTTGGTTATTTCTCTGGTTGAATATTGCCAGTTTTTATTCTCAAACTGATTCATCTCTTGATCCAAGGTCTGACAGTATGTGACAACATTAACAGGAGCTGTTGAATGTTTTTTTTTTGTTTGTTTTTTATTCAAGTGTTTGTTTGTATACAATGGGACAAAAATGAATCTATTTTGTGTTATAGTGGGATTTGAAAGTTGCAAATAGATTTTATTCTAATCAGCCAGTCCTACCCTTCAAAATCAATGTGTGATCTAACTGATATTTTCAATCCATTTCAGACTGGGACTTTAATGTGATTCATTCAATATAGAATCTGGAAAAATATTAAGCTTATCCATTTTCTACAAGACAATGTATCTGGTTCAGTATTACTCTTTAGGTCTATCTAAAAAGCTACAACCAATTCTAGTGTTCTGCTTTTCTGTTGCTCCAACTCCAGTTATTGCGCACTATAAATGGCATCAGTTACGACAATAGAGGCATATAATGCCCTCTGATTACTCTTTCCAAAGAAGATAACTCACAAGTAAGTGATCCTTTCCAGACAGAAAATAGTGCTGAGGGGTAAATGTGTGTGATAGTGAAAGATTTCTTGAAAATCTAAAACCATTGACAAAGAAGCTTGCTTTGTTCAGACAATTTTATGTTCAATATGTTGCAAAGTAATAGTCTGATATCATTGACATCAACGTCATCATCATGCATCCATTTTCTAAGAAAAACAGGCAGATTATGCAAAAATATCAGTAATGGTCACCGTTCAACAGTTCCATTGATCCTACTACTGCACTGACCCTGAAAAGTTTGATCTTTCTGTGTTGTTCTAAATCGACTCGCACTTTCATGAGAAAATGGTCTTTAGGGCTTACTTATATCCACTGATGTATAACAGTGGAGACAATAGAATAATGTGCTGAAAGATAATGGTATATGGTGGTTCTACCAGTACTTCCCAGTACATAAACATAGCTTTGCTTTTATGTAGTGGACGGACGCTCTGATAAGTGGATGGAGATTTGCTGAGTAAGAAGATTTAGATTTCTTATATAAGTAAGAAAGGGCAAAGTCACAGCAGTTGTACTGTCCAGTGGTGGATAAGGCATTCCTTTCAGGGACGGAGGTTTTTACATGGAAAGAGGGGGGGGGGGGGAGGGAACATCTGTATGGGGGTTTGGCCCAGTGAATCTGAATGTGTTTTAGAGCATTTCATGTTTTAAGAACAGCTTTCTCTGATTTGATTCCGATTTCTCTCCATCTCATTGTAAGGCAAAAATCAGGTAGTGCTTCTCTGCATGCATGCATACTACAATGTATACATCCAACACATGCACTATCTGCAAAAACAATTCCATAAACATTCGCTTGTTCTTCCCTCTTATTATCCCAGGCTGTGCCGTTTTCACGCTTCTCAGGGTAAGCTGAGCGTAATCCAACAGCTGTGCAATGAGGCGCATTTTTCATCCATTTTCAAATTCACTATTAATCCCTGCAGTCATGCTCTGCTGACGCGTGGCTCGGTGGGTGATCCCTTTCACTAAACCCCAGAAAAGCAGTTTCTGCAATCCAGGCTATTTTAAGTCTCTCAGGGGTTTTTGCTCTTTCTCTCCAAGTATAGATGGCAACAGAGATTACATAATTCAGGAGAGTGCTGTATCGGTCAATCAGCTCAACCAATCCCTGGTCAGAATCTGGTAATCTTCACCCCAGAGTCACCAACGATGAGACGGGCCATGGAAGGATGAACCTGTAGAAGATTGAGAGATTGTGAACATTAATACCACGATAGGTCTCACAGCTACTGATTAACATCAGCACAGACAGCATTAACACTTACTACAAAAAATACATCTGCTGTACACACGTGCTCACACACAGCCACCCACACACACCTTCACCTCTTTATTACTGGAAAATATTTAAACAAAGCATTAAACCAAAGAGAGCTTTTATCCCACCTCAGGAAGCACAAAGCATTAAAAGTTTCTATTTCTTATCTTTGTGGTTATATAACCTCTACATTTAACAGCAAATGTAATATATTTGAATCTTTCTGAAAATGTGTCAGCATTTCCTTATCCAGCTGTCCTGATAACACACCATGGTTGTTATACAACTGTGGCCTGAACAAGGATGCTGCATGGATTTAATGAATGAATTTGAGTTAGGCTTCACTTGATTGATACTTGCCAATGCCATTATATACACATTACTTGGCAAAAACATTTATCCAAAGCGCATTACAGCACCATGAGCATGCACTTTACGTATGGGTTAAAGGAATCAATCCCCTAACCTTAGCTACCTTAATCCCATGCTCTAGCCAATGAGCTACAAAGGACGACAGATCACATCTCTGCATAACAAGTACAGTCAGTACAAAGCACCATTTGTTCTCCTTCTGACCTGTGCTTGAAGAGGCCCGTAGGGAACCAGTTCTCCGTCCACAGTAAGTGTTCCCCTTGTAGACAGAGGCTGCAGTCTGAAGGCCCTGCAAGTAACATGGCTCACATATGGCGAGCTAAGGGAGTGGTGGGTTCCTCTTTCCATGGCAAAGAACAGTCTCAGCAGAGTGGCTCTGGAGATCCCTGCCCGCACAAAGGTCAGGTGAATCAGCCCGTCGTCAAACCTGGCCTGGGGCGCAGCGTGGAGGTCAGCCCCGAGGTGGGTCTGATAAAGGGCCAGGACCAGGACAAAGTCCCCTTCAATGGTGACCCAGTCTCTGGTAGGAAGGGGCTGGTCGAGGGGGGGCAGCAAGTCATCCCTGGGGGGGTTGAAAGGCAGTGAGGCGAAGGGGCGGTTCTTATGGGGCCCGGCTGGCTCGGCAATGTCAAAGTTGAAAGATGAGGATGGTGTACGGAAAGAGGGTGAGGGCGAGGTGGAATTTGGGGTGTTGGGACGGGGGGTGAGGTAGGATGAGGAGTGGGGCGAGGCGCAAGAAGGGGAAGATGGGGGTGTGGGGGAGAGAGAGAGAGAGAGGGAGGGGAGCTTAGGGGGGAGGGAGTTTGAGTGGGAGTGTTGGAGGAGGGAGAGGGGTCTGGGCCGGGACGCATTCTGGTTCTGGTCCAGGGACTTGGGCTTGTAAGAGAAGGGAGAGTGTCGAAAGGGAGATGAGATAGTGAGAGCTCGTTCACGAGCAATGTCCATTGGGTAGGGCTCTCTCTGGAAGTAAGTGCCATTCAGATCCATGTCCTCTACCCCATACGACGTCTCAGAATCTGGGTCAGCCTCCCGACTGAGGGGCTGGTTGAACAAGGCGTTGGCTATCTGGCTTGAAGGGGCTGAATTCTTTCTTAGTGCTTGCCTGGCTTCCTGAAGGCCATCTTGGTAACTGAAACCCTCCTCATCTGCCTCTCGTCCAATGTCTACCCCATAGCTCTCCCCCAGCTCTCTAGCATGCATTACCCCCTCCCCTTCCACAGAACCGCTGCTGCCTTCCCCATCCTTCCTCCTCTCTTCCTCCTCCATCTCACTCGAGTCTTGGTCTACTCTGCCCTCATCTTCCCTTTCATCCTTGTTCCCCACCACCCTTCCATCCCTTCCCATACTGCATTCGTCCCTTTCGTTCGATTCCGAACTCGTCCCCGACCTCTCCTCCTCGCCCTCCATCTCAATCTCCCCCTCCCTTTCCCTCTCTCTATCCTCCGCCAGGCTGCTTGCCCTCACTACACCAGTTCCTCCTCCCCTGGCCCTCTCCCTTCTCCTCTCCCTTTCTCTCTGCCTCTCCATCTCCCTTTCCCTCTCTCCCTCGCCCTTGCGCAGGCTCCTCTGTTCGCTGATGCCCATGTCAGAGCAGGTGCGGTGGATGGGGGTTCGGCAGAAGCCCTCCAAGCCCTCCGTGATGCTGCGGGAGAGGGGTCTCCTCGGAGGGGGAGGGGTGGCATCTGGTGATGAGGCGACAATAGAGGGCGGTAGGTAGGACAGACGACCTTTGTAGGATCGGAGGGAAGCTATGCGCACCAAGGTGCCCAGGGTGAAGCGAGCCGAACCCAAGCCACGATACCTGGAACAGCGGAAGAGTTTTTGTGAAGCTATCAGTTGTAATGAGGTGAAGTGACATGAGGAAACGTGTTGTGCTCAGCTGAAGCCCACAATGGCTGTTCTTGTAAACAGAGATAGATAAAGTTTTAAAACCTATAATATGTCAAATACACATACCTCTCACTCTCAATATCCACATCTGACACAAAGCCCCAGGCAACAGAGAGGAAAGAGAACAGTCTTCTGGGAGTTGAAGTACGGCCGCTGTGGGACGGAGCAGGGCTTGTTGTCACAGAGACCAGGTCCATGGGTCGGACCCCGCCTCGACAGAGCAGAAAGCAGCAGTTCAAAAGGAGCGGCTCCCGAAGGCACATGTCATACCTGAGGGAAAGGCAAAGAAGACAACACCGTCTTCTGTCAGATAAAGACAGAACTCAAGACAGAGTCCTTTCTCTATTCAAAGATATCTATGTCTAGATAACTAGGTCAAGATAAAGACAACACTGGCAATATTGTGCTCTTTTACTTGAAGACGATGTAGTTTACCCTACTCCATTTTACCACTAGGGCAGAAAACTTTAACAACTTGTGAGCTTGGAATTGTAAGGCTATATCTTTGTTTTTGTTTTTTTAAATCTAAATTGAGCTATCTACATATTCATGATCTCTTAATGTTACTTGCGTGTTATTGCAATGTTCGTGTTTTATTTTTCCTTTTTAAAGAACATTTTGAAGTTAAATATTTAAAAAGACAAACCAAAGTAAATGTCAAACGTTTAATGCTCAATATGTCAGAACTGCACTCCACCCAGACAGAATATTATAATTCCAAGGTCTAGTGGCGCACAACAACCCATAAACATAATAACAGGACAATCCATCAGTAAACAGAATATAAACTGACAAGTCCACAGAGATAGTTGAAGGGAGAGGGTTAAAGATGGAGGGGCAACAAGAAAAATGAAAATGACTGATTACTCAAGCAGTTGCAATGATTTCAACAAAAAAGCCGACACAGAGATATGATAGGTACAAGACTTATCTTTGAGAAATAAAAGGGGCTTAAGTCCTAAGATCAGCCAAGATTAGCACTTCTTGCCTTCACAGAGCTGAATGAGTGTTTATCTAGAGCCGCACTGAGAAATTTATGGACCAATTGAGAAATTCATAGTTGGTTGGCAGAAGTGACTCAGTTGAGACAGACACACCTTCACATCCAAACTGACTCTTGCAGAGGAGAGACACACTTACCCTGCATGGTGGTTGACGGAGCCAGCCAGTGCATTTCCAGAGCCGCAGGGCAAAATGCCGACAGGCGTCTTTATTGCTTGTTCCCAGTCGGATCGCTCCATCAGGCCATTAATTACCTGTGGGGCACACAGCACATTAATAAAGACAAGACAGAGCTATACATATGCACAACAAGTGTCTCCACCCACAGTTATATACTTTTCCAGATTTCCCCCATAATCCTATCCCCTAAAATCGATCTCACTTGGCCCACGCACAAAAGCATTACACACCTCATGCAGTAGGCCATCTCCGGAAACAATGATGATGCCATCCCACTCTGGGAGCGAAATCTCTCTGATAAGCTCCCTGGCATGGTTCTGACGCTCTGAGCCAACAGAGATTAGAGACAGTCCAATTAATCTTAAAACTGGTTTTATGTATGCTTTATGTAACTTTATTATCTGTCTCGATGGATGAGGCTGCCTCTGGCCTCTGTGTGTTACCTGTCTGTATAAGGTTGTAGCTGATGTTTGCTTCTCTTATCATTGGCAGGATGTGGGTCTGACACCACTGCATTGCCTGGCCCCTCCCACTGAAGGGGTTGACCAATAACAGTAGCCGCCTGGGACGAGGTAGCAGACTTCTTGAAAATTCTATAAAAAAAAAAAAGAATGGGAGAAAATCAATTAGTTAATACTCAGGCTAATTTCATACAGAACAAAGGAAAGAACTAGAGGCTCAGTGCATTTGCAAAACCAACCAACTGCGACGTAAGCTAAGCTGTCATTATACAGTTTTCCCCAACCCTGGACTTTGAGTGCATCCGACCGTTCAACCATCCTTTATTTCACCTCATAGGATCCACTTCACACTGCACAATGCTGTTGCTCGAGAGAGCATCTATTCATCATTTAAATTCAGATACATCTCTATGGTAGAGGACAAATATAGCACTCAAAATCCAGGGATGGGAAAACAAGGTGGATCAGCACAGGGAATTCCAGATGGCTGTGTAAGAAGTGAATCATCAAATATCTATCAATCAAACTGGTGCAGGGACGCGGTAAAACAAGCACACATGCCAGCATATTCTATTAACATCATTTTCTCTACTACATCAGCAGAGGTACGAGAAAGAAAAGGCTGCCTACAGAAAGCTTTAAAGCACTATCTTAGATTGAGTATTTACTCATGTCAAGGGTGCAGATTCAGGGAGAGAGATGAAATGACTGCACTATCAGAGATTCATGGATTATGCAGGAACCTACATTTCACAAATTCACCCAAGACAAATAAAATTGCTGCAAACCCTGTCTAACCAGTACCCTAATATTTATCAGTGGAAATTTTTATACAAAGGAGAGCAAGGAATTGAGAAATTGGGAGATTAGGTAAGAGAGCTGCAACAGAGAGATTAGAAAGAATGGAGGCTATGTAAGCAAAGTGGAACAGAAAGAGAGGGGTCAGACAGTCTGGAGGGAAGGGGGTTGACAAAATTGAGGAAAATACGGTGGACGGCAACGGAGTACGAATGAGGCGAGAGCAGACAAGGGAAAAACAGGGGATTGAGAAAAGATAAAAATGACTGATACAGACAGCTGTATCAGTGCTGGAGGGAAGGAGACAGTGGTGTGATAGGTAAAGACTGAGGAAAACAAACGATAGAGAGATTAGACGGAGAATTAAGGAGTAAAGATTAAGTCTAAAAGGGAGGAAGGAGACAGGAAAAGATGGAGATGCAGGCAAACGCGTGATGCATGAACGGAACGGGTAGTGGTGAGAAAGAGGCGTACACACAGACAGAGGGTAAACACTGAGCGTGGCCTTGCTATCTGTTCGATTATGGAGGTCTGGGGGATACAGCGTATGGGAAGGGGTGGGAAGCTGCAGTGGCCCCACCCTCTCTGTCTCTACATTAGACACTGAACGATACAGACTGTGTGTGCAGGACAGATAAGGGCCAAGAGAGAAAGAAGTAAAGCATTAGATAAATAAACCAAGAAAATGATGTTCTCACGTCAACAAACAAACAAATAAATATCCAGACAAAAGGCTTAGCATAAATCCCACAGCCTATTAGGATGAATTAGTATTAATCCCCATTTGTTTTCTGCTAGATAACGCCAAAAATGCTCAACTGCTCTTGGTACTGTGTGTGCCCTCAGTGAAGTATGCGCTGTACATACAAGGTCTTGGCTATATCAAGGTCCGTGTGACAATAAGCTATGGTTAGCCAACATATGCTCAACAAAGGAGGCATAAATCAAGGAGGCATAAGTCAGCCTTGTGTGGCTTCGTGTAGCAAATAACAGGAATAAAAGACTCATTTACAAAGACAAACTCAGTGCTTCCTCAGTGATTGCCAAAGTAAACCCAACAAATGCTGTGGGCCTAAACTATCAAAGGCTTCTCCTTTTCTAATAAAGCCATCTGGTAACAAGAATGTATCAATGATCAGCACACAAACAATTTAAGGCAAAACCATGACATGACAACAAACTTAAAAGCAAGGCTTAAGAGATCCATACACTCACCAGTGTCAGCAGTGACGGTCACCCCCCTGAGCAGGCACTGCACAGCAGCCGACCACCTCTCAGCTTCGGGCCTGCTTTCTGCCAGGTAGGCCCTCACCTGCCTGCGCCGAGACACCCCTTTCCGCCGCTTGCCCGGGGGGTACCAGTACAGCACCAGGAGCGGGGGCGCAGGGGCACGAGGGCAGCTGCACCCCACCAGCTCTGATAACGGCAGCAGGAGACGGGCTTCCTTCCCCGGTCGCGGTGACAGGCGCTGGACGTGCACATGGGTGTGGGTGAGGGTCAGGGCATAGTTGGAGGCCGGAGCCAGCGTAGGGGAGGCAGTAGGGGAGAGCCCCCCCGGACCACCAGGGCTGTTGGGACAGCTGTTACTGTTGCTGTTACTGCCTGATCCCCAGCTAGCAAACTGGCCATGAAGGAGGGCTTCTGCTGGGGATGGTGTAGGAGGTTCTGGAGATCGCATCCTCACTGTTTAGTGGGACACGGTTTAGCAGGTGAAGTAAAAAAATTGATCTACTGTAAAGATATTTCTTCTAAAAGGGTAGTATTTCACACAGTCAGAGGCTTGAAGGATGGAATTAGGCAGCTCTTCAAGATTTGCCGGGAAACTCAAAATGTATCTGAATGTCAGTCTGAGAACTTTATCCCTAAAGCCTCCTCAAAATCATTCTTCCTCTTCAGTGCGTGAATTCAAGAGACAATGTCCCAAAAATAGAGTTCTGGTTTCTGTATCCATCTGTCCATTTCAGAAGTACTTCTTCATCTGAGAGGAAAAAGCAGCTTCCAGTTTGAAGGTGCTTCTGTTTAGAGTATGAATCCAGTGGAGATGGGACTTGCTAAAGACCAGTCTTTGTGTCCAGCTCCCATCTATTCAGACACAGTTGTCAGTTTCTACAGTTTCTCAGCACTGTCAGTTGAAAAATGGACAGAAAATACTTCAAAATATCAAATCCCAGATAAAAGAAGCTTAAAAAATTTACCTTCATTAAACAAGAGTGTTTTTCACAAAGATTGCATAAGTACAAAGATATTACATTATACTTCAAAACCGCCTATTATGATAACAATATAGGGCAGTTTAAGAACAGTTGTTCAACATCAATAATAACTACTTCAATAATACAACAAATGAACACAACTGAAACTATAAGTTGCATTGGAAAATTAAGTATGAAAAAGACAAACATAAACAAACACACCTTGCTTGGACAAGGAGGCTACAGCAATTAAATTAACTCTTCAAAAAAAGATTTGTGGAATATTTTGCGTGGTAAGTGCAGGGCAAAATGTAATAAATGCCACAAAAATATGATAAGAGCAGGCTTTTTCAAAGTCTTAGATACCTGTATTGCTATGTTTAATTTCAGTGATATACGGGAGGCAGCAGAGAGGAGTGACTGGGCCAGTCCTCTTAACAGTAGTGTGATACATAAAAGTTTCATCCAAACAAGTATTCCGGCGTAATTCTATAATTTGTTCTCGAAACAGGAGGGTGGACATGAGGAAAGACAGATGGGAGACTAGACAACAAAAAAACAAAACAAAACAAAAGACAAACAAGGAGACAGCTCCAGGTGGGTCCTTGGTTTATGTCATGGTAGTGTCCTTGAGTCAAGCGTCATGTTCCTTCCCATAGATGTGTGTTCCTGAACGAAGGAGAGGAGAAAGGACAAGAGTCAATAATCCGACTGGAAAAAATAAGCAGAGCTGTAATGAGAGTGAGCTATCCACCTACAGGTGGTTTGCAGATATACATGAAATAGACATGAAAGAGTGGAGCGTTATGTGGTGGCATACTGAACTGAATAACTTAATTCATGTATTCTTCTAATAATTCACTTGGATTTTATTGTTGCAAAGGTGAGTATTTCAGTATCACATTTTTGCAATTAGGATAAGTGGAATTGGGACAGAGTAGGACTCTGATAAGAGGAAGAGATTATGGTTAGAGGGTGAGGCAAGGCAAGACCCATTATGCCCCTTGACCTCAGTAATGTCTTCGTTGAAGCACACGATGACTCAGAGTCACACATCCTCAATAGCCATGCTGAGACGGATTAATTTGGATGAAAGGTTGTGTAAGAAATGTGCGCAACTGATTTTGATATTTGCACATTCAGGCTTCTGTCTAGAAGGGCTTGGAGCTATAAAATCTCTTTCACAATTTGAACCTAGAGTTGAGATTATAAAAATCGCTGGCCTGGACTGTACTGGGTGTCTGAGATGTTTTGCAATACACATTAACACCTGACAATGTTCTATTTAAAAAGAGCTAGGCCCATAAAATGGGCTTGATAAAAACATAACTAGTCACAAGAAGTCCATATAACATGAGCATGGAGTCTCACAGCAGAAATATACTGATAATCAAAATAACCCCAAGCAGCTCTTGGGTATGGATTTGCATAGCAGAAACATACTGAGGATTAAAATGACTCCAAGCAGCTACTTCCGTTTACAAAACCACCAAGTCTGGGACTGATGTCACAAGATTTGTTCTCAATTTGACAACTCTACTAATAAGTTGTTACATATTTTCCAAATGGCTCTCTCTGTGTAGCATGCAAACCATATTAGTTATGACATTTGCTATAATTGCTGTCCTGTTATAATGTATATGGTACAATACATGCGTTCTGAATGAATTTGATAGCGGACTTCACTTGACTTTCTTCTTGAGACTTGGTGCGTCAAAACGTTATGTGATTCTAGACTATTACCCACTGGACTCAACTAAGCCCTAAATTAATAAACTGATCACATCTCTGCAGCACATTAAAGAGAGTTGTCTCTGAAGTTTTATAATAGCCGTGGAACGTTGTGCAAGCTGCGGTGTAGACAAAATCAATACTTGGCAGATGCCCTTGTCTGATAAAATAGAAAAAAACAACTTCACTGATGCCCATTGTTGCACCTTACGTCCTTGAAATGCAGGGCGGGGACACCCAGAAATAATATCAGCAGGCTAATTTTGTCCCCCACACAATGAGGCTGCTGAGTGACTTCAGATTATTTTGGACAAAATTTCAATTGGTTCATAGTTTGGACTCAAGACCCTCTCAGACGATCAGCTGGTTAGACTCTTGGTTGATAGCGTGTCAACTAACATTAATTATCAAAATAAGCTTGTTCGTTAGACTTTAACCGATGTCATCCACCTAACGTTAGCTTGTTGACAGGCTGTTAGCTAGCCAGCTAACCAACAAGCGTTCAACACAATCACAATGGACCCAATCTGAGAAGCTAACTGAACTAACACTATGGTCTTTTGACATCTTTATCCTGATTCAGAAAATGAACAAACCCTAACTTTTCAATAAATAACATAGCTAACGCTACCCAACATTTTAACACAACATCAGTACAGTAAACTGCTACCTGACAACCACGACATACGTCAGTGTTAGCTAGTAGTTTTGCTAGTTAACGCTAGCTGTGGCTACCAACTTGCTGCATTATTAAAACTTTATTCTCCACAAAGTTACACGAGATAGCGATAAATAAATGAAACAGCTCCCAATTATTTCCAATATTTTGTGTCTGGGCTCTCAGTCTGGTTCATAAGTTATCCAACTACGCTGAAATGGGAGATAAATGATATTGTTAGCTAGCTGTCGTTAACGGGCGTTACAATTCCAACAAGCGCGTGTGGCGGAGTAATACGAGTCTGAGTTTCTTTATAAATGGTGTAAAATTAACTACAACCATTGCAAGAAACAAAGTTGAATATAATACATCAATCAACAAACGGAGAACTTGACATTACCTCATCTTGTCTCCCCCCACGACGACAAAAAGTCGCTTGTACTCCCCTCGCTCTGAAAGCTCTGGGTCCGTCCAGGAAGTGTCCGAGACTGGAGGCGCAGCAGTTTTGAGCGGCGAAGAGGAAATCCAATGGTGATAAGGAAAACTTTGCAACACCCACCGACATTCTCCAATCATTGACAGAGTATCACTTCCTGGCCGAGGTAAAACGTGTTGAGGAATACATAGCTACATGGAATAAATCTATACTGCTCAACAGATTCATGTCACATGTTCACATTATAGTAAATGGCACAGGCTGCAAAAAGGAATTTGTTTTATCTCAGTCACTTTTCTGTTGTGAATAGGCAGGTCACCTGCTGCTTTTAACAAGTTTTCTCATCTTTTCCAACAATGGCAATGTAATACAGATGTATTTTGAAGAGTATTTTTTGTGAGCCATCAGATGAACACAAAAACACTAGACAATTCATTTTGTATCGCCAATCTTTATTTGTATCAGATTGCATGGAAAACAAAAAGACAGACTAGTTCTTGTAGCCACGGCTGGCTCTGCGACCACGAGCTCTTTCGAACTTCCTGCCCTTGGAGCGGATGTAGGGCCTGGAGAGTAGAAACAATAGTTTAGTATAAAATTGACAGGAACACACATTTAGAAATCTAAAAAAAAAAGAAAATCTCAAATTTGACATGATACTAGCACTCAACTCTGAAAGGGTTAACAGGTGCAATGACTGTAGAGTGAATTATAATGTGCCAATTTAAAACCAGAACTCAAGCGCTGTTGTAAAGCTGTTTCAGCTACATGTGGGGAGAGTGCATCCAGTGGCAGCCAGATTTCCTTTTAAATTATCCTTGTCCAAATTCCAATGCCTAGAGGTGCACCAATCAATTTTTTTGCTGATTGAGTACAACTGTTAAGTACTGTGAGTCATACTTTCTTTTAATTTCACAACTGAACTGTTACCGGATTCTAAAGAAAATTGTAAAGCGGGAGACATCTTTGCACAGACAATTTAAGACTTGATCTCAAATAATGTAAGTTATAATTTTGTGATGTAAATTATCTGTAATATTTTCAGTATCATTTAACAGAAAAAAATGGAGGGTACTACTTTCTGTTTAATTCACTGATATATTCACTGGCATATTAGCCTGGCATCAGATAGATTAAGTATTTGGTTCAACAACATCATAATCATTTGTGGAAAACAGCTTTAGCACTGCTGGCTCCAACACTTGTTTACATTTTGTTCAGTTTTTCTGTGTGCAAGAGCTCAATGAAACACATCAATGGTTTACTAGAAAAGAACTTGGCACGTACTTGGTGTGGCTGTGAGGGGTTCCAGGGGCTTTTCCAAAGTGCCTGTACACCTCTCTGCCCTTGCGGGGTCCTGGAGAACAAAGAAGTAAATGTTACGGCACACAGCTTAAAACTGATCACTAGCAGACTAGCATGCTTCAATATTTTTGTGCTTTTGGGACATTAAACTTTAGTCAGACAACCTGGAAATCCAGATGCAGCAGCCCCTTCACAAACCTAAATGGCTAAAAAGCTCATCAGCCCAGTTCCAGTCTAATGAATGTAGCCTCCATTCACTTAAAGTTGAGACAAAGCTGCTACATCTAAAAAGGCCCAATTTGAGTGCTTGTAGCTGGTTGTGGCAGACATTTAATTCAGTGCTAATGCAAATCAAATGGGAAACAAACCACTCCATAAAATTCAAGTCTTCTAAGTTGTATTGCTTATTTCTACCCTTACTACAGTTTATGGACCTAAACAGAGTGGCTATGGGTGACTGAGGACGATGTCAGTGTCACTAACAGGAAATAGTTCACCAGATGACAAGAAATTCTAAAACCTCAACTAATGTGTAGAGTGAAAGTTTAAAATGTTTAAATTTAGTTTTCTTACTTGTGACCCTAACAATTAAATTGCAATCTGCCTCATGGAAGAACCATGCGCATGTGCAGATCCTACAATGTGTGAGCTGGCTCGTGCTTAAAAGGTTCATATTTTGGGTTTTGTTTGTTGGAAAACACCAAAATGTGTTTCAACAGCTGACAATACAATGGGCCAATGCCTGACAATACAATGGTCTGACTGACACCAGCAAGCACCAGATGCTCCTCCTCCTCTTGCAGTGCCCAGTACAGTACAAGGCACAGATTAATTCTCGGAAACCTTGTACAAGTTGCATCTTATTTACACACAAAACACATTTCTTCCATTGCCGGGTAGCTTGTACATCTAATTGTACATTACCTTTAATCGCACACGAGCTGAACAGAAACCCATACTTAATACAAAGCATACAATTGGAATGCTTTGCCTACAAGCAGCAAGGCAGCACTGCTCAATTAAAATGATGGAGGGAACAAAATTATTTGAACGAAAAGGCATACACCAGCCATACAATGCAGCAATAGTTGGAGCAATTTGATCTCTTAGGCTTGACAAACAGTGGCTGAAGGTGCTCAAAAATAAAAAAAAGTGAGGTGCAAAAGGCCTACAGATGAATCAAAATGTGAAATATCAATGTATAGGAAGTAGGGCTGCACGATTAATCATATTAAAATTGCGATCTCGATTCATACCTCTATGCGATCTCATTCCTCAATGACAACGATTCTGCATTGGATTCATTAGGGACCAAGCACTCCTAACAAGTGACAACACGCAATGCGCACATGCAAAGTGGGCAGAAACCGGCAGAAAGGAAAACAACTCCAGAGAGACAGAACGGACCCACCCGACCCATTTTCATACACATAAAACAAAGACCTGAAAACGATCCGCAACACGAAAACAAGATTCAGGAAGGCAGGTAATTTTCCAAAGACTTGTGTAACTGAGGCTATACTTAATGCTGCACTGTGCACAGAATGTGGATGGCGGGATAAACCAGTTGAAGTTTATTCCGTTAATTAAATTTCATTGGAATTTAGTCTATAATTACATTGTGTGTGTAGGCTACTGTGTGTAGCCCATTTGACCCGCAAAGTTGATGTGACAGTCCCATTACAGTCATTATATTTTTTGTTGTTTGTCTGTATCAGGCAAAAGAGTGCAGTAAAAATTGATATAAAAAAATGTTTTGCTTAAGAATCGTGAGAGAGAATCATGATCTCAATTCTAAGCAAGAAAATCAAGATTCTCATTTTAACCAGAATCGTGCAGCCCTAATAGGAAGTGGTGAATTGCCCACGTCCAGGGTAGAATAAAGAGGAAATGCTGCTTGTCTATTCCTAACAGCTTGTCTCCTCACCTATAGCATTTTTACTCAACACGAAACACTCTACTGCACTTGGAAACAGCACATCCTTCAAGTACACCAGGGAGCAGTTTTTGGTGGACATTCATGTTTGATTGTGGTGTTATCAGCTTCCCAAAGCAACTGAACAATGCAGGTGTGGAAATGGCATCAGTAAATTGGACTAAGGGCCATTCCTGCTCCCAAACAGCTTTTCAAGCAAAAAAAATAGCACCAATATATATTCATTATCGTTGCCATCTTTGTGGGCACCTATCCAAAGTGCCTCACAGTACCATCAGTGCATACTTTAGCTTGAGTGGTTCCAGTGGGAATCAAAACCGTGACTCTGGCCGAGTTAGTGCTATGCTCAACTAACTGTGCTACAGGACCACAGTAGAAATATATTATATACCCCCCTCTCATATCGAGGATCAGTTGAAATATTTACAGGTTCAGATGAGTACAACAGTGCAACCCCATGTCTGCTTTTCCAGTGCTGCAGTCCTACCAGATGTTGGCCGCTTCTACCTTGATAGAGTGATTATATGGCCTAAATAATTTATTTATTTATTTATTTAAACTACTGAAGCATGCGAATATGGAATTTAGTTGATTCTTAGCCATCGGTTTGTTCAGTCAGGCTAGAGCAAAGCCTCATCAGCTAAACTCAATACAGACTTGTATAAATCTACTAGGGATGCACCAATCAGGTTTTCTGTGACTGATTCCAATTGCCAATTTTTTAACCAATCTGATTGCCAATTGAATTATTTAAAACGTTTAGCAGTTGATTATGATAAGTGTCTGAGCAATTGGTGCAGCCCTAAAATCTACCCAGGAAAATAAAGTACAGTATCCATTAAAACCAACAAAGCCTGTTACATGGTTGTACTGTAATGTGAAGACAGTTACCTGACAGCAGCACTGTGCCGTGTCCTTTGGGGGCGGCCAATGCCAGCTGGTCAAAGGTCATCACCTGACCTCCTGCCTTCAGGATCCTACGGCGGGCACCGTCAGTCACCTTCAGAGCACAAATCTGAGGGACAAGAAACAGGACATAATGACACTGCCTCAGTAAGCAAACTGCCTAGTAGTTTTGAGCAGAAATGCTGCACAGAGCCATAATTCCACATCTCTGCATTGAGCCAACAAAAAAAAATTAATAGGTGAATTGTACTATTCTACAAACGAAGGATTACCTTGAGCTTGGGGATCTCCTGAATCCTGACATCATCAGTGACTGTTCCCACAACAACGGCGGTTCTGCTCTCACGGCCGGGCAACTTCATCTTGCGGATCTGGTTGGCAGGAGAAGCAAAGTCAGAAAGGAAGTGATCAAAAGAAAATGTCTGACTAGACAACTTACCACAGGGTTCCTATAGTTTAAATGATAAAATTCCATACTTTTCCCTGATCTTAATTTCTTGACTAGTAAGATTTTGGCTAGTGTGCTGTTCAATATGGTGTATGCCAGCAACATGACAATCAACTAGGATGACGGATATAAATTAAGCTTATTCTACATATGTCAACATGAAATTACAGTGGGGTCTTCAAAAACATCAAGTGTGTGGTCATGCCGCCAGGACTACTACCGCACATACTTTTTCAAACTGTTCCAATGATCAAATTCGTTTTCCATACATTTCCAATATCAGTGTTGAGAGGCAATGAAAAAAAACCAAACCAAATTGCAAATACACTAATCAAAGTTACAAAACTCAGCTTTACAAATGCAGTCAATTACATCGCAAAACCCAAACCAACTGGAAAGAAGGGGAGGAATCCAACAAGAACAACTTATGTCTAATCAATGCAGTTTGTCCAAAATGTATTCAAGTCTGAACGCAAAACAGATGCTACATACTGCAGCTTGCTCAAACAGTAAAAAGAAAGGGGATGGAGGAGGAATCATGTGGTGTTTGATGTAGTGAATAGAGAAAGAGAGGAATGAGACTGACCAGGCGGGAGATGGAGATGGGAGGCCTGTTGGTCCTGCTCATGAAGAGCCTCCTCAGGACAACCTTGTTGAAGGGAGCATTGGAGCGACGGGCCAGGAACCTGTACAACTGAGAGGATATAGCAGTACGGTTACATATCAGTGAAGATTTAAGACACTGGCTTGATAGTGCAGATTACCACGTTTTCCATGTTAAAATTAACCACGACAAAGAACAAGGAAATGCATACTTGTGGTACGTGAACTGTACTCACCTTGACCAGGAGCCTCAGATAAATATCCTGGCTCTTTGGCTCCTTCCTGTGCACCTTGCGGTCCTTGTTGTGTCTGATGTCAACTCCCTTCACAAGTGAACAAACACAAAAACATCACTACATCGCCCAGTGGCTTTCATTTGGTTTCAGCACGAGTCGCATATTTAGTATAACGCTGTGATTACACCTAACACTTTAGGGCTCTTCTGCTCGCTTCATCCAATCATATTTACTGTTGCCAAGCGGGAACTGACATGGACTATCAGCAAAATTAGAAGTATCGTTGAGAAAATTAGGTGCTTAACATCTAAATTAATAAGCAGAACATTTAACATGGGCCAGTTAACACGTTGACACACCGCCTTTAGCAAGGCAGCTAGCATTGACGATCAAGCAAGGAGGGCTAACAGCTTGTGTGTATGATTAAGTTAATAATTCGTGAACACAGGATTTTATGTGAAACGTTTATTATGTGGAATAACAGTCCGCATTCTGTACAGGTTTTCAGAATTCGTCTATTATTAACCTCAAGGCATGAACCGGCTGTCTAGAGAGCACTGACGCCGACGGCAGAGAGGTAAGCTAACATGGTTTATATGGTCAAATAACACGAAATCATGACGGGAATCCGAAGTAGATGGTGTTGTGAACTAGTAAATGTTGCTATTTTGAGAATAACAATGTGTAACAGAGAGGATGATCGCGGATAGTCAAGCTATCATATTTTAAAAATGCCAGTAGCTTCACCTACCATCTTGGGCTCAGAGCGAAAAGGGAAAAGGAAGAGCCGTGGTCTCGCGATAAACAATTCACTGAAATCACGGGCTTCTGATTGGCTGCACAGCATGCACTTCCAACACGCCGGGGTCAGATTGTGGGCTTGACTATTTGAGATAGCACCTCTAGTGGCAGACACGACAAACACCAGTCAAGACCTTTGGGACCTGGCCATTATCTTATTCAAGAATCAGAGTTCACAAGGGATAACATCACCTGAGTTATTCTAGATGAGAAACAGGATGATTTTCTGGTCAGTATTTTACTTATTTTGGGTAAATTCTTCATTCATAGGGCTAAATGGTCGAAGATGAAGCTTTCATTCAATACATTCCATGAAGAACTTTGTCATTACTTTTCATCCTTTTAGTTTATGAAGAGTAGGAATGCTCTCTCAGACTTGTTGCATGACTATAACCTGCTTTTTTGGGGGGGGTTGTTTTGTTTTCTTTTTTGTTATTATTATTAATTTATTTACTTGTGTAAATGCCTGTACTTGTGCTTGTACATTTTGCCTAAAAAAAATTATGTTTCTTGTTTCTTGAGTAAAAGTGATAACTAGAGTCTGCCTTCAAAGAAGTCCCACCTAATGGAAAATATTCTAGATTATTTTCAAATGAAATGCACACCCAAATAACAACACGTTTTTATTGAAATCACAATCATTCTGGTCCAGTTCAATAGCTTGTATCATTGAGATGAAGGTCCTGGGGAACTGTGGCCCCCCTGCTGTCTGAAGTGACACAGGAAGACGGTCCAAACCAGTGCGATGCCTCCAACAAACACTGTCCGCGCCACAGGGGGGACCAGGGCAAAATTCACAGCCTGAGACAGTGGGAGAGATCAAAAAGGATATTGCATTGTGCATCTGTATCTGTCTGTCTGTCTGTCTGTCTGTTTGACTGTCTGTCCATCTGACTGTCTGTCTGACTCTGTGTGCATGCAGAAACTGATGAATGATGGGATGTACAAGAATATCTCACCTGCATTGTAGACCAATAAACCACTCCAGTCTGTTGCATCGAGAGAGAGAGAGAGAGAGAGAGAGAACTTATTACATGGCATTTTATGAACACGTAACCATCTGTTGCATGTAATCCAATTAGACTACCTGTGGCTGTCTGTACCTTGTATGAAGGCCAGAATTTCTGCTGCCAGTCTTCTAATGGATCCTCTTTGTTCTCTAATACACTCAGACCTCAGAGAGAGAGACAGTAACATCCAGTTAAAATAACAGCACAACAGACAGCAGCGAAGCTTCCCAGTGAGAATGAAAAGAAAGCCACAGCAGCTCAGTATATCCACAACAGATTTGTTGTATGGGCCTTGTAACACACTCACCTATGAAAAAGGCACTGATGGTGGCAGGAGCTGCAATCACCTGATCCAGCACAACTTTCCCTGTAATTGTCTTGACTCCGCCCCCCGGCAGCATCCTCTCCAGCCCCCTCAGCCAGTGGTAGTTGAAGTTGGCATGGAAACAGAGTCCAACAAATGCCACTCTAGCCGTCTGACTCCAGTCAATGCCAGCTGCTCTATACAGCTGTGGTGAATCCTCTGATCTGGAGCCTTCAGCAGGTTTCCCTCCCAGCATGCTCTGCTGTATGAGGTCGGCAGAGGCAAACAGCGCCGTGTATCCTGCCACATTACTGATGTATGGGTGAGCCTTGAACAAGGCCCAGGCTCGGTTCATGCTGGAACTATTGATCAATGAGGGACGTAAAATGTTAGAAGGAATATTGATCATAAACCACTGAGTGCTTCTGCTTCGTTCATTCATAATAAAGCCACTAGGTGTCACTGCTTTACGATACGAAATTTGGAAGTGAGGAGGATTTTTAAAATAATGTTAAAAATAAAACTGATATATTAATTTTCTGATGCAAGAGAAAATCTAAAACAAGGTATTTATACATGAGGGACATAAGTTGATGCATATCATCATAGATTCTGAATAAAATGTGAAAAATTATAACTGCTGCCCTAACTCATTGTTTCATCCAAGAAGTAGTTAAACTTACCTTTCAGCCCAGCTCTTCTCACTCCCTTCTTAAATGACCAAAGCCACAGAGACACAAGCCGTTTTCGGATTGGCTCAGTTTGATGGTGAGGAGGGGCTGAGTAACTCTCAGCCAGTTAGAGATGAATCCAGAGGTGAAGGAGGTTTTCTCAGCCGGTCAAAGTTCTGCCACTGTGCCGGAGAATGTGTGATAAGGCTTTATCAGCCCAGTGGAGAAGAATCTGAGAAAATACCACATGTGAGGAATGACCCACAAAGCAATAATCTCCAGAAGACTGTTGAGAACTGATATGAAAGAAACAGCAGCCTGCAAACTGTTGTAGCTTCTATTATCCTTGATTTATGTAGATTTAGGCCAGTATAATTGGCTGAAGCTCCAATAGCAGTACACATGAAACATCACACTCAGAAGGTATGATATTGTTATTATGAGTTTAGGCATTTATGCTTAAATATTTTAGTCTTATACCTTCCTATGTAAATGAAAATGTGCGTGAGTATTTTCTCCTCCTGGCTGTGTAACATGTATAAAGCGGTTGTTGTCACTTACCACAGATAATTTGCCCCAATGAGTGAAGTGTTAAAGGCGAAAGTGCACCAGAATGTTAGCTGTACAGCCCCCTGGTCTGAAGCACATGTGCTGTCACTATAAATAGATGCCACTCCTGCAGCAAAGCTTCCTTCCTTTGATTAGTTTTCTCATTCAACATTAAGCTTGGCATACTAAGATGAGTAAAATTTTATATGTATTAGTGTAAAGACAGGCCAGCACAGGATCATAAAGCTGATTGAGATTTAGTGTCTGGATAAGATCTATTCACAGCTGCAAGCCTTGCACCAAAATATAAATCAATAACAATAAGTAGGATATCAATCATGCAAGATCATCTCAATGTGTATGACAAAAACGAGGCTCCTTTAAAAATCAGGTTTGGGTCAGTTTGAACATCCACAGTAAAAACTAAAAAAAGTAGCAAAAGTTAACAATAAATAAATAAATTGGTCCATTGTTCCATTTCTCTCTCTCTTGCTCTCTCTCTCTCCTATTCACCCATCTGCTGCCATAGATATGTAAAATTCTGTACTTGGAAGGTGTGCCATAGAATTGCAAAGGGCAATTAAAGCCACTAGCAACCATCTTGGCTCTTCGCTCTGAGAATGTGATAATTAGGGCCAGAGTTTAAGCTGATCAATTAAGGGCTTGTTAACTGCCTCAACTGGTGCGTTTGTGTCTAGTATTTAACAAGCTGCCTTTAGTGTGCCACACAATGGAGACGTGTGCCCACACTTCCACAGGCGGTTGACTTCTCAGATAATTGCCTCTTTCTTTTCAGTGTCTCTCATCTTCTCTCACTTCCTCTCCCACTATCAATTTGTCAAGTTGGATTCCATTCATACTATTGGAAAAAGAGAATTTGTGGATTTGCATTGAGCACTTGTGTCACTTGACTTAATTTGCGCACACAGACCCACAAGACACACACACACGCACACACACACACACACACACACACACACACACACACACACACACACACACACACAGACACACATACACATACATACAATGACAATTAAAACACCACACCTCTTCCTGAACTAGTCCACCCACCTCAAGCTGAATCCTCAGTTCAGGTTGTAGAAAGATAGGAAGACACACAGCAGCCTGAGCAGTGTAAAGGTAAGCATGCTTTTCTGATTTTTCTTCTCTGTAGAGCCGAACAAAGTAGAACTACAATTGACCAGAGCTAACAGATTGCAGTTAGGCTTCCAATTTATTAATTCTCTACTATAACAGTGATTATAGTGATTGAATTATACTGCTAATCTGAAGTATCATAGGTATATTGGCACCCTTTACAGTTCTGAATGGTGTTGCTAATGCTTGTATGTTCCATAGCAAATAGTTTTTAATTGCTGCTTAATTGCTTGTTTCAATTTTTAAGTGAGCTCCTTTGTACTGATCTTCCTTTGCTTTAATTACCTGGGTTAGGCTACTCTCATCTGATTCAAATGCATGGATTATGGCATCCAGGTCAATGTTTTTATAATTCCTTAACATTTTGATTATGTGTTATACAGCTCAAAATGGAGTGAATTTGATCTAATTTACTGTAAACAGAGTATCACTCAGAGCAATGGCAGATACTGTCTACCTCAGATTCTTCACTGCCTCTCTGTGTCTAACGTTTTTCTTTACCCTTCACTCAAAAATAAAAATACCACCAGTCATCCTGTCATACCTTCTTTATTTCCCCCCTCTTTTACCTCCCATCCTCTCTCAGCTCATCCTGTTCTCATCTCCCTCCCTCTCTCTCCCCAGCCATGCGACCATCCATCTCTGTGACCCTTGAACCCGGGTTGGAGCGAGGCGTCCCCTGGGGTCGTGACCTCTACACCTTCGTGACATCAGCGGCGGGTCACATGATGAGGACCCTCCAGAAGCCCCGCAAAAACCGTCCATCCAAACGGCAGGTCAACCACCGACGCTTCCTGCACAACATGATCCAGAGGTGAGTCGCTGAAAGGCAACTACTAGTAAACTGGCAACTAGTAAACTACAATGCCAACAGTTTGTCCTTTTCAGAGCCTTAAGACATTTCAGAAAATACTGTAGTTCCAACATTTCATCTTCATATTTCATCTGTCTCTCTTAACAGAAAGTTTGCGGACATAGAAGCAGCAAACCACCACCTAGCATCTGTTCTTTTTTCTACGGAAGAGGAGAATAAAATCACCTCTTTACCATCACAGAAGCCTGTGACGCCTGACCAGTCAGGTAGCCCCTCCCAAGATGTTTTTCTACACAATCCAGATGAAGGCAAAGCTCAGACAGACATAGATGGCATCTCAAAGTCTGGATCTGACCCCTCTCTTGGCTCGCATGAGACGCATGAGGTCAGTAACAAGAAGCAGCCAGACTCGGGAGATCTTTGGAACCTCCGCCCCAAATCACAGTCCAAAACCTGCACCGCTGGAAAGAACAACCAGGGCAAAGGAACACACAGACAGACACACAAAAAAGGGAGTGGAAATCACAAACTGGTTGAATTCATATCTCTGAGCTCACCAAAACAAACAGACTGTTATCATGAGAAGGAGCTCTTTCATACAGAGAACTATGGTGATGAAAACCCACTAAAGGCAACCGGCAGCCTATCAGAAGACACGCATTGCAGTTGGGCTGCAAAAGTCAAAGAAACATACGATGCACAATTCAAACATGACTCAAACTCTAATATCCTTCAAAGTCTGGACTGCTCCGTCCCTCCCTCCTTCTCCCCAGAGCTTTCTCCGCTGTCTCTCGACTCTTGCGACTTCTCCATCCAAATGGTCGCAGGCATCTCCACCGGCACACAGGCTGAGAAGAACATAGCTGACATTGTGGACAGTCAGTGGACAGACATGATGGATCTCTTCAACGCCGATGATGAGGACTTAGGAGGATGCATGGAGGTGGAGGCCTACTTCGAAAGTATCTGTGCGTGCCAAGGTGATGGTGCTGAGGGGACAGGAGGGGGGGAGGTGTGTGCTGATGATGTCACATTTATGGACCAGTCAGAAAGTTTCATGGACAAGATGATAATCCGCAGCGATGGAGATTTTAGATCTGAGATGGAACATCCGCACAATGAGAGTGGTGAGTACAGATATGAACATGGATACAGTTGTCATGGAGATCAGGGATTGACCCTGTCCCACTCCCTGTGTGATCAGAGGAGCTCACAGGCGCTCATCCCAAACCAACTGTCCACCTCGACGAGTTACCATTACGGCGTCTCACACCTCAACACATACCAGTGTCCCCAGCAAGAGAGTCCCTCCATGCTGGTAAACTGTGAGAATAATCAAAATGGCAGACTGTTCGAAGGTGTAGCTCAGTCCTTCTGTGCCCCGACTCAGATCCCTCAACACCATCCTGTACCAACCCTGCCCCACGAGGAAGACTGGCTGTTCACTGACATCCTCCAGGACAGGACAGGGAGTCACCTGGGTGCTAGTTAGGGAGGCCAGTTTGTTACTTATTGAACCGATGTGAAGAGCTCTGTGAGCCATGTTTCAGACTCTTCAGCGATGGCTTTGGCACTATGGCTGTTCTCCTAGTGTGCATGTCGAGGGTTTAGAGCGAAAGGGGCGTACAGTGAAGTGACCTTTTCCTTAGTTTATAGCAGAGCAAACTACTTTAAATGATTGCATCTTGTTTATTCAAAACATATCACAGGAATTTCATACTCATTACTATTACAGAGATTAAGATTCAGAAAATGGATATTCTATAGAAAGCAATTAGGTGCAGTTAAGCCCTTTTGTGCCAAATTTAATCTAGGGTTTTCACCTGAGTCTTTTGGATTTTCCAATTTATTGTAAGATATTGCATGTGGTTACAAATGTGTTTGACCATTAAGAAGAGCTTTCCAGTGATATATAATACTCATTTTCAGCCAAAATGTCATTTACACCCCTTTTGTACCAAACCCTCTGTGTACGTTTGTTAAACTGTCAATTCTGTGAATTTAGTGTGTGTGTGAATCTCAGTCTGTGTGAAGTAATGATAAAGTGATCTTATTGACCGAAGTGTGTATTATCAATGTTGGAAGTGCTGTCAAATATGCATAATATAAATAAACAATGATGAATACTGTGTAATAATACTAATAACTCCTGTAAGGTGAGTGTGTACATGCGTATGAGTGTGTATGTGTGTGTGTCCAGCCTGTACCCTCAAATAAACAAACACAGCCACACAGAGATCAAAACCAACGACATATATTAAAGTTAACCCCGGTCAGATGTTTTATAATTACAGCATCATAAACAAAAAAAAAGGCTAAACAATAAAACACATTTCCAAAATGTTTCAAGTTCCACAGTAGCCATAAACAAACACAGAGAAAAAAAATAATAACACCTTTAAGAAGCACCGGCCTTGTCTCTTGCTACAGGTGAACAGACACTTGAACTGATCTGTCCTCGTTCCAGCAGTTCAACCCATTTGCCTTGGGATTTTGATCTATCAAGGCGTCTACACCACATTTAGACACTGATATGACATTTTGAGATTATAACATTTAAGTGAACAAACAGTTAAAGTGACAGATTGTATCCTGATAACACGTTAATACCAGCTCAGTTGACATAATGCCATGTCGGCCTCTTTGAGATCTGTGACCTGACAAGTGGACGCAATCTACTGATGATGTCCGGCTGTGTTTATCCCCATTAGTTGTGTGTAAAGTGCAGCATTTACACAGTATCTTACAAAACACCCCATCAAACAGAATCCTTTGCATATTGACAAAATAAAAGAATCATACATACAGAAAAAAGAACAAAAAAAACAAAAAAACCTCACAGGGTATTAAATATATGTCGTTGCTCAGTAGTCAAAGACAAACTCATTCTTCACCCAGTTATCCCTCAGTTTGATCTTTTTTCATAATCACCCGTCACTAAACTTGAGTCACGGTGAACCTGGCTTGGCAAAAAACATACATGTCTAAAAAATATAAAAGGATACACATGGGACGTTAAGCCTGGGAACTATTGTACATAGATACAGGTTCACCGTTTTTGTTTTGTCAGCGCAGATGTTACCTTTGCAATGCTGCCTCATTAGAGTAAAATCTACTCCACCTACTTGGTATTTTTCATCCCATATGCATTAGAATAAAACTAAGAGGGAGCAGTAATGATGAACCAGTTTTCAGAAAGCAACAGTAGACAACCCTGATTACCGAACACTACTGGTCCTGTGTGTAATCAATGGTAAACGCCAACAGCATCATTAATTCTTTGCCATATAGTATATATTTCCACAATGGGAAAAAAACAAAAAAAACCCCATTATGAACAATTCTAGAAACACCATTTGTGATCTCAACTACACAATCTTTATCTGCTTTATTTCCCATTGAAAATTAAAGCACAAATTACACCGTTTCTATTAGGTTGAGTAGCTGAAGCAGCATGTCCTGGTTAATTAAGACATCGCTCTGTGTGTCTTTGTCTAAAAACTAGACATCACATTATCTTCCTGTACAGACTTACAGCTGTGTCAGGCATACAGGTGCGAGGGGGAGTCAGAAACAAAATAAAAAAAAGACCTTTATCTGTCAAAAGATAAATAAAACATGAGTGAAACATGCTAGGGAAATGGAGATGTTTCACCAAAGGGAAAAAAATCTTCAAAGCCAGGTTTTAAAACACAGTGTCTTTTCCAGAAGGGTAAACTGATCAGTGTATAAGGGCAGCACTGAATCACAGACACCACACACGTTTATCTAATTTTGTGTTTCGCTTGAGTTTAAAAAAAAAATCTACTTCTTGTTCTACTTGCCATTCATTTCATAAAAGTGTTTTTGACGATTAATTCTTTACTGCCTCCATTGTCACATTAATCCACTATCTGAAAGCACTGCAAGTCTCGCTGTTCTACAATCTTCTACACAGGAATCGTGAGCAGAGACTGAATTTTCTCTACTAAGGGAATCATCCAGGTAAGTCACCGGACGTTTGGTGGAAAATCTAACCAGCCTCTACTCCTGTCTTCTACTCTATTCTACGCTACTCTACGTTTACTACAAATTTAAGTCCCTTTTCTCATCCATACGCCCACCATTTGGTTAAACACAAAAGCTTTGTTTGATTAATAATTTACACAGTTAATCAGTAAAAATCAATATTACAATGTACAAGATGCTTGTTCAAAATAAAATATGATGCATTTGTTAAAAATGAGTATGTCAGTCTAAAACAATAAAAAAAAAAGATCCATTGTCACAATTTTTTCTGCTTTGAGTAAAAAGATAAATTGGTACAGTTCTCCACAGCTTATTTCTAGACTTAAAGTTGTTTTGCTGCGGTACACATCCCATACATTTCTATTTCTTTTCTGTGAAGAAACCAAGATGACAAAATGATACAGCAAACTAAAAGTGACCTAAACGAGACAAATACAGTAATCCACCAGCAATTCAGACCAGGTCTTCCATGGATGTTCGCCTCTGACATCTGAAGGCTAAAGCTGACTGAAAAAAGGACTGTGCTGACCGTAACTACGCTGAGCTTCATGACTGTGAGAATGTAATAAAGTTCAGGCTGAGAAGAGCCTGACATCAGTGCCAGCAATACCAGAAGTAATCATAATAACATGCTTGCCCACAAGACAGAATCATACAGAAAACAACCAGCAATCAATAACTTAGGATCATATTTAGATTGATATAAATTATACAAATTCAAATACCTGTAGTCAATAAGAAGCAATATGTTAAGACTTAAGTTAAAGAAACTATCTAGTGCTATCTACTGCAATATCTAACTACATACTGTTCCTAATCTATAGAAAAAGGACATATCATTTGAAAGAACCTTGGTGCACCAAGCTTGACTGCATGTTGGTTGCTTTTTATGGTCATTTATGAAAGTGATGCACTTGTTGGTGTCATTACAATCACGACACATGATATGAAAAATGTATCAATATGTTACGGGACTTGTTGAGTGACGATTATGATCGAAGGTTAGCGTAATGCTTCCCGGTTCCTGATCAGCCATTTCCAATAAAAAGTTGATGCTGGCTTGTTCTCAGCTGCGCATTAAATATCAATATTACCAATTTTCTCGCTTCTCTATTGCTCTCTCACTGAAAATGTGTCACAACGTGTATATTCTCTTTCCTCCACTCTTTTTCCTTTCTGTTTTGATCCAATAATGATTTCCAGATCATTTCAAGTTTCATTTGAGGTTTTTTAAAAAGTTTAGTAAAATATACAGATGTTAAGTTGTTTATCACACTTGCAATCAGAGCATGGCCTTAACACACACACTTAGAGAAGGTGAGTTCTCCGTACCACGTGTGTTTATGACTTCCACTTGTTAACTATTTTCTGCAACATGTAGATTGTCTCAACCCTTTTGAGAACTAATTTCACCCTCACGTTCTATTCCAGCAGCCCTTTGCAAAATCAGGTAGATTGTACATTTCCTAGCTATCCTCGTCAAAGAGTTAAACATGGCTTAAATATTGAAATACTTCCTAAAAGACTTGATAGCCATATTGTTTTCTGCCCTGTAAGCATTGTACAGCATCATGGAATTAGATGACGACTATGCTGATATAATTAGCTTTCCCCTTGGAATTCTGGGAGGTGTAGTTTAGCTTCCCAGAAATGCATTTACATAGATGTAATGCAGAGATTTACAGTCTTATGGTTTTGTCACTCAGTGCATTTAAACTAAAAATCAATTCCAGTTGTCTCCTCTTCGAAGAATGTTGTTTTGTGTGTGTGTGTGTGTGTTTTCTGCTCTTGCTCGGAAAAAGGAGGCAAAACTGTAAAGAGCAGTGATATATCAGTCTGTGTGTGTTTACATCATAGTGTGTTTGTGTTAGCGCCTGATGTATTTGTTCTACACTGTATACATGAGTTTGTATGTTTATCTTTATGTACTATAATGTTCTGTTCTGTACTGTGTGCATGTCACTCCTTCACCCCTGAGTAGTTGAGGCTGTGAGAGGCCAATGCGTGTGTGTTTGTGTGTTTCTGTGTGTATGTGTGAGTGTATGTGTGTATCTGAGAGTCTATGTGTGTGTCACTCAGTGTTGTTGAGGCTGTAGGGCGGCGGCGGGTCCAGGCTGTGTTCAGAGGACGGAGTCGGGGTCCCCGGGGGTCCGGAGGAGGGTGTTGGCGAGGCGGGCGGCTCCTCCGAGTCAGAGTTCTCCAGCGAGAGGTCGTCAACCAACGCTCTGCGTCCACGCATCGCCAGGGGCAACGGAGCGCGCCTGGAGAGGGAGAGTGTGTGTGTTACGTCCCGCTGCGACCGTGTGGTGTGAGACCCAGGGATTCCTCAGGATAACCACTTAAATAAATCAACCGTTTAAATACTTCAATCATTAATCAATTTCAATTATTAATCAAGTAACCTTCAGGCAGAAGGGGAGAAAAACTGGAATATTGGATTTTGAGGGCAAGATTTGAAAAGCACTTTCAGGTGGTGAAACAATAAGATGAATAGAAAATCACAATGAAACTAATAAAATATGTTATGGAACTACAGATTAATTGCACAAAACTATAAAAACAACAAACTGCCAGCAAACCATGCACAACACATGAATGTATATGTGCTTGGACACACCCATCCCCATCCCACACACACCCACACTCACAACCACACAGTGACCTACTTCTCTGGTCTCCATTCAGGGATGCTGAGTGGTGGTGTGACGCAGACAGATGGACAGTGTGTCAGTGTTAGATGGACACAAACGGATGCAACGAAAGAGCAAAGCAAAACAAACCATATCATGTTAATGGGGGGTTAAAATCAAAACACAATAAAAGATGATGATTCACTTGGAACGCTCACCGTACTCACACATTAAGTCATGCAAACATGGAAACACACACCCAGACACACACACACACACACCCCTGGTTACCTGAGCTGGCTGCGAAGGGCGGTGATCTCCCGTGTCATGCTCTGACTGCTGTCTGTGAGCTCCTCCAGCTCTCTCTGCAGCTTCCTCTTCTGAGCGCTGGAGCGGGAATTCTCCTCCTCCACCTCCTCCAGCTGCCTCTTCAACTGCCTCAGCCGGCCCATAGACTTATCCAGCTGGAGGAGCGGATGAAGGGAGGAGAGAGAGAGAGAGAGAGAGAGAGAGAGAGAGAGAGAGAGAGAGAGAGGAGGGGGGAGTGATTGGAGAGAAGAGGGAAAAGGGATAGAGGGAATTTCGGAGCGCAGGGTAAAGGGCGAGACATGAGAATGGAGGAAATAGGGGAAGAGAATGAGGGAGGAGAGGGAAGGAGATGGATATAGAAAAAGAGAGATTAGTCTGAGAGCAGGAGGACTGATAGGGATCAGGAGTGAGATTAAATCTGACAGATTATCAGCGATGATGTTTTGGGAGGGGAGTCAGTGTCTCTACTGTGTGCTGAGGGATTTATTTTGGGAGTGGAATATCCCCTTCCCTCCCCATGCACACACAGATGCCAGGGCGGGATTAGGATTAGGCTGGACTGAGCCGGATAAATCACTCATTTTGGGATGATTTTTCAACACTCTCTTTGTGCCCTGAGGCACAATTAGAGCGACAATCTTAGGTCATCTGACCCCCATTAAACTATTATTTACGGATCGGCCCCTGCCTATATTGTTGTGTGCTGATTCCCGTGGCTCATACCTGCTCTCTGTACTGGTCTGCATGTCTCCTCTCGTCTTCTGCCTGCATCATCACCTCCTTCAGTTTCTTCTCCGTCTTCCGCACCAGTTTGTTGGCTATTGCTCGCTCCCTGAGAGGAAAAAAAAGGTCAGGATAAGTTACTTGCTACACCAAGCAATGTAAGAAGCTACAACTGTTGTGTCTGTGCATGTGTGTGAAGATACAAGAGCCACTCATTTATCAGAGGGTGTTTTTTGCCCCCTTGATCTGATTTATAGGGGAATTTTGGTCCTTTTCGGAGGAGGCAAAAACCGGGTATTCCTAATTATCCAGGGCAGTTTTTGCTTTTTTTACTTTCAAGGGTATTTATGCCCTGAGCCCCCGCTAATTTCTGACCCTGTGCACACTCGTGGTATGTGTGTATGTGTGTGTGTATTTATGTGTGTATGTGTCCCTCACTGTCTCTCCTGTTCCAGCTGCTCCTCCATGGAGTCTATCTTGGCCTCCAGGGCAGCGACGCTGAGCCGGTGTTTTCCCCTGACGGCTCCCTCCAGCTCCCCCAGCCGGGTCTTCAGCTCCTTGTTCTGCCTCTCCAGCTGCTCCCGCGCCGCCTCGGCCTTCTGGGTCAGAGTCCTCTCTCCCTGCAGCTGAACTGTCAGGGTCTCCACCTGGACGGGAAGCAGAATGGCAGCAATGAAAATGTGTGTGCTTGTGTGCGTGTGTGTGTATGTAACGGTATGTAAACCGTGTATGCAGAAGTGACAGAGAAAGAAAGAAAGGGAAATGAACAGAGAGTCTATTAACATATGAGTGGTGTGTGTGTGTGTACATCATCTACCTGTAGAACCGTCTTCCTTTGTCTCTCTGCCAGTAGTTCAGAGTTACTTTGCTCTTCTTCCAGCTCCTCTTCCAGCTGAGTGACCCGCGACTCTAACCTCCGCTTCTCTTCACACAGTGCTGTCCTGCACACACACATAGACAGCATCAGTAATGCACATATACACACACCAACTGACACATAGTATGTCATTAGTAAAGTGATACTAACTTTCCAGTGGTGCTGTTGACCATCTCGTCGGCCATCTCGTCTCTCTCCTGCTGGGCCTGTCTCCTCTGCCTCTCAGACACAGACAGCTCCTACAGAAAGAAGAATGAAACAGTCAGGGATTAAAACTCATTAAAAACACTAATACCCATGTTAAGCACATTACTTCTGTCGGGTTTCAGTTTTCACACACACACACACACACACCTCAGTGAGCTGCAGGAGTTCGGCCTCCAGAGTTTGCAGGCGTTTCTCACTGTCTTTCGACTGGGCGACCACCTCGTCCCGAGCCAGCTTGGTCTCATCTAGCTCGCGGAGAACTTCCTTCATCTGAGCCTGAGACGCATAAAAACACCATTTAGCATGCCGCATGTTGACAGGTGTAGAAAATCACTGGAGAGAGAGGCGGGGGGGTTCAACTTTACCTGCAGCCTCCGTAGCTGCTTCACGCCCTCCTCCCTGCCGCGGGTGGCTGCCTCCACCTGGGCCTCGGCCTCCTGCAGCTCCGCTTCCAGCTGCTTCTTCACAGACACGGCCTGAGAGCGCTGACTCCTCTCCTCCTCCAACTGGCTCTCCAACTCCCTCACCTGCGATAGGAGAGAGGACAGGAGGAAATTTAGAGTGCTTTGGGGAGAGGGGTGAAGTCTAACAGTAACCCCACTGTCCTCTTCTCTGTCCTTCCCTACCTGTTTGCTGAGGGCCCTCCTCTTCTCCTCTCCCTTCTCCTCGTTGGTGCTGATCTCCCTCTCGAACTGAGCCTTGAGGGCCTGCAGGGTGACCTCCAGCCTCAGCCGTGAGTTCTCCGCCTCTGACAGCTCCTCCTCCAACTCCTGGGTCTGAACTCGCAGGTTCTGGGCCTCTGTTTCCAGCGCCCTTCGGGAGCGCTCCAGCTCATGGACCTGACACAGGAGGAGGCGAGAGGGTAAATAATTGTGGACTCAGACAGGGAAATAAAGACGGAGGGGAAGATGAGAACAGAGGGTGAAAACGAGAAACAGATTCTTACATTCTTGCCAACATCGTCCTGCTGGTTGACTAGCTGTTCCATTTCCATACGGAGCTGCTTGTTGGCCCTCTCTAGCTCCTCCCTCTGGTCCTGGGCCTCCTACACACAGATACACAGAAGAAGATTAAGCACCACAATCACAGCATTGTTATCATACATGCCCAGAACTGACATTGTAGGAACACAAACTCAAGAACCACGATAACAGCTTTATCGTGCCAACTATCACCGATGCCAGATTAGCTAGTGGATTAAATATTGAAACTAGATACTGTGTTAACAAAAACCTTACAGTGAAACATGACTGACAGCTCTTTAGAGTAAATGCTGCCACAGTTTACCTGCAGCGCTCGGGCCAGTGCCAGAGAGCGCGTCTCCTTCTCTCTGCTGTCTGCTTCGGCTCTGTCCCTCTCCTCTGCCAGCCGAGCGCTCACGGCCTTCTCCTCCGCCAGACACTGAGGGGCAAAGTGGAGAGGGCAAAGGTTAGGGGTCAGGGGTCAAGGGAGGACATTTTAGGAACGGTGGCTCTGTCATTTTCCCCATTCTACACATAACAAGGGTCACAGCTAGTGCTCTCCCTTAAACTTTGCACAATTCTTTTGCAGCTATACACATTTAGATCTCATAGTTGCACAGTGCAACACAGTCTGGTCACAAGGTTGCCTTCCTAACCTTCAATCTGCCACTAACCTGGTCAAACTTCTTCTGCCTCTTCTCCAGCGCGGTGCAGTTCTGCCTCTCTCTCTGCAGGGCCAGAGTCATGTCCTCTATCTCCTCCCTCAGCCTTTCCCTCTGCCTCTCCACTCTCTCTTTCTCCTCCTCCTTCTGTCGCTCCCTCTGGGTGGCACTGTCCAGCTCTCTCTGGAGTTTCCTGCGCGTCTCCTCCCCGGCCTCCACCGCAGTGTTCACCTCCTCCGACTGCTTACGCAGTTCAGCCAGCTGCAGAGGCGGGGGGGAAGGTTTGTAAATGTCATGGATACACTCAGTGACCCTTCACAAAGCAATAACCATTCAACCACAGCTTTTACATTTTTGTTCTGGTTTGCATGTTGTAAATGTTTTTTTTTACTGGGGACAGATGCTTCTTGAGTGTTTTTTGTACAGGCTGTGAAAACAAATTCCCACCATGGGGACAATACAGATCTATCTATCTACATCAGATGAAGCAACCGTTGCAGGGTTGGACATAACTGTGTACCTGCTGGGTGTGAGTCTGGATCTGCCGGGTCAGCTCCTTGGCTCTCTCCTCTTCCTCCTCTACTCTTTCCATCAGTCCATTCCTCTCCTCCTCCAGTGCTCGCACCCTGGAGCCAAGAGCCAACTTCTGACGAGTTTCCTCCTGCAGCATTTCCTGACAGAGGGGGAAAAGAGCAGAATGTCAACCAAAGGTTGGTGAAAGTCTCTCAGTGTGTGGGTGCCTCTGAGTGTTTGTGTCAGGGTTTGTGCCAATTCTTTCAATTCTCTTCATTCAGGAGGAGGATTTTCTTCAAATTATTTAAAAACTGTTGCCGTTGATTCTCTCAACAACATTGAAAATTTATATTTTAGCCATTGGTGATTGACTTCCGTTTTCAATTTACATGTTGAAGTGATTGCATTGCAACTCGATCGACTGCAACAAGCGGCACAACTGAAATTTTGGAACATCAGGGGCTTTGACCAGAGGCACTGACATAACCCCGGCAGGGGGTCTGCAGGCAAGCAGCATTTTCCCACTGAATGTGGTATTTTCAAGTGGTATTTATAACCTAAAAGATGAGGTGAAATGTGTTTTCAACTAGTATTTACAACATGAAAATAGAGGTGAGGTGAATAGTATTTTCTAGTAGGAAACTCATATCTACTAATTTTCCCATATGACGTGAATGCAGCATTTTAGTTAAGCTGTCTGCAGCAACACAGAGCTTGACAGATGGCATACAGTAGGTAGGCATGTAGCAGTGCAAGTCTCTATGATTCCAGTATTTAAAATATAATTGTGTAACTAGGAACTGCAGTAATGTAAGCCTTGCTCGCTTAATTTTTGCAAAACTGTCACCAAATTTTTGCAGTATTTTGATATTCTGGCTGTTGACTCAAAGTGTCTTGTCCTCCAAAATGGCTCTGTTTAAAAGGTCTGGGACTATAACCTAAATAACTAGGACCTAACAACACCCCTGACCCAACCCAGATGTGTGTGTGTGTGTGTGTGTGTGTGTGTGTGTGTGTGTGTGTGTGTGTGTGTGTGTGTGTGTGTGTGTGTGTGTGCATGTACCTGTGCGTCATGCAGCTGGCTCTCCAGGCTGCTGACCTCCTTAGTGAGACGGAGGGATTTGGTGTCAGAGGAGGAGAGACTACTGGAGAGAGACTCAATCTCACACTGGAAGAGATGGAGGGAGGGAGAGAAAAAGATAGTCATCAACAAAGGACAAGAAGATCCCTCTCACTGCTCCACTAGAAGCTGCTTCCGTGAAGTTTAAAACATAAAAACAACAACTAATGAGCAACATGTAAATTAAAGGCTCAGTATCAATGCCCTCCCATTCTGTATCACCTGTAGCTTGTGCACTCGCTCCTCCCTCTCCTCCCTCTCTCTGTCGGCCTGAGCCAGGCGGGCAGTGAGCTCCTGCAGCTGGCCCTCGGCCCTCTTGCGGCCTCTCTCGCTCTCCATGCGGCCGCCTTGGAGGGTCTTGAGCTCTGAGGTCAGATTCAGCCTCTCCTCCTCCAGCACGGCCTTGGCCTTCTCCAGGGACTGACGCGCCTGGGAGGAGACATGGACACATGAGAATTAGTAACATGATGGGTGAGGGTGTACATGTGTGTGTTTGTGTGTGTGTGTACGTAGCTGCACATATCAGAGGTAGCCAGTCCACAAGGCTAGATTGAACATCCTCAAGCCATGTTACACCTCTGTTGAAACTTATGTGTTTGTCTCTATGTGTGTGTGTGTGTGTGTGTTCTTCTCACTCTCTTGCTGTTGTCCAGCTGCTCTTGGAGACTGTCTATGGCAGCACTATGTTTGATTCTGAGCTCTGAGAGCTGGGTCTCGTGGCGGCGAGTCTCCTCCTCCACACACCGCTGCAGGTCACTTAACTCTGCCTCTCGACGAGACCTGTGCAGAGGGGAGTGGAGGGTGGGCAAAGGGGGGGGGGGGGGATAAATAACGTGACTTACAACAGTTCCTGAGCTTTTGTTAACTCTTTCATACAGGAAAGCATGCAGGCACACAGGTATGCGTGAATACATGCACAGCCCACAACCCACACACTTTCCCTAGATCTCTTGCTCTTTCTCTTAATTACATTTCCAATGTCTACTAAGTTATTGATCTGATGGTTGAAGAGAAACAACATTGCCAAAGCAGCGTATGAAATAAAAAATTTCCAAACAAATGTGATGTAAAATTTGAAAACATATTAACAAAAATTGATACAAACGATTCATTTGTATATATCTGACCTTAGCTCCTGCTGGGCAGCAGTGGTGTCCAGAGTGTCTTCCAGCTCGGTTCTCAAAGCCTCCAGCTCCTCCCCCAGGTCTCGCCTCTGCTTCTCCGCCCTCTCCCTCATCCCTCGCTCATTCTCCACCTCCTCCTTCAGCTCAGACACCTGAGACATGGCCTCTCTCAGAGCCCTCTGAGCCTCCGCACGACGCGCTCCCTCCTCCTCCAGCCTGAGAGGAACAGGGAGTGAAAAAGAGGGATGGAATATTTAAAAATCACCTTTTTCTGTGTTACTGTGTCTATTCTATATCTTCCTGCATCTCACCGGCCCTGCAGGGTGGTGATCTCCTTCTCCTTCTGAGCCAGACTGCCCCTCAGCTCGGCGGACAGCATTCCCAGGTCTGACAGCTGCTCCTGGGCCTCCACCGACTCGCTCTCCATCCTCCTCCTCCACTTCTCCTGTTCCAGACGACCCTGCTCCTCACGCTTCAGGCGCTCTGCACACAGCGTTGAGGCAATGTCAGATCCCGGTTACAGCAGCATTAAACATTGTAGAAGCATTTGGACAAAGTTGGGACCATAGTGATACCACCAGCCACTATTAAAGCTACTAATAAATTATGTCTATAAGTTAAGGAAGTTGCTTTCTATTCTAAAAACCTATTTGGCTGGTTAAGGAGTGAAAATGTCAGATAAACTTTGGAATCCACTAGCCACTGGTTGAGATAATATTAGGACAGTCACCCTCTAGGTCGGCGATGACAGCCTCCTGTTTATTCTTGAGTTTGTTAAGACTTTTGGTCTTCTCCTCTTCCTCAGTTAGCTGGTCGGTCACCTCACTGAGACGCTCCTCCAACAGTTTCTTCTCCTGCTCAGAGAAAAAGCCGGAGGGGAAATGGAGGAGAGGGTTAAGATGTTATACTAAAGAAATGTGCACACACACACACACACACAAACAAGATGATGAAGTGGTAATAGTGTCCACCTTGCTGAGTCGGTCTCTCTGCTCCACAGCACCCAGCACATCCGTCTCCAGACTCTTCACTTTGGTCTCCAAGGTAACCTTCTCCAGCAGGAGGCGCTGTCTGGCCCCTTCCTCCTCCTCTAACTGCTCCTCCAGGTCCTGACAAAGAGGGGAGGGAGGGAGGGAAGAGAACACTTAATGAAAGATGTAGGATAGGGGACAGACTGATGCCAGTGCGAACACAGCAAGCCTAAAAATCTACATTCAAAACTCTATATTTTAAGGGTTTAATTTCCAAGATTTCCTCCTGTTTTTATGAGTAAGTAATTCTAACAAAAAAAAAAGATCAGAAGTAGTATTGGGTTTTCTGTTGACATATTTGTGTAGAGTAAACTTTGATTCCCCCAACCTGTACATGCTGCTGCATCCTCTTCTTCTCATTGGTCAGCTGCGCACCCCTCTCCTCCTCCTCCTCCAGTCGGCTCTCCAGCTCGCCCAGCACTTCCTCCAGCTCCTGCTTCCTACTGGCCAGCCTGGCTCTCATCTCCTCTGCCTCCGCAAACAGCTCCGCCTCCGCCTGCAGCTGGTCAGCCAGCACTGACTTCTCCTCCAGCAGCTAGAATGAGACACAGAGAGGAAGAGGAGGAGGGGGGGGGCATGAATAAGCAATATAAACGACTGGGGATGACTGACGATATCTGACAATTCAAAGAAAAGTACGCAATATGCTACTCCTCACCACTATCACAGCAGAGGGATTTTAAGGTAGGGGGTGGAGAGATGGACAGACAGCAGAATAAGGCAAAGGTTTGTTTACCTGTGTGTGTTTCCTGTCCAGCTCGGTGAAGTCCAGCTCCACCCGGCCCAGTTTGTCCTTGGCCTTCTGGAGCTCCGCCTCCCTGGCCTGGATCTCCTCATCCTGGCGGGTCACCTGCAGCAGGGGCTTCACCTGGTGGGCACACAGCAGAGGTCAGAGGTCAACATAGAGGATCATACCCTGCCACTCCCACTTCCACTATGAGTACCTTTCCTGAACTCAGGCTATGTTTGTCTATTTTAATTTTTATTCCCTTGTCGTTTTATGGATCTTATGGTTGTTCTACCGTTTTCCACCATGTTGTTTCTGTTGTCAATAAGATTCTGTTACGCAATTCAGTTGTCTTAGCTTGTCATCTTGATTTTGTTGTTTTGTTTGTTCATTTTGTTTTGAGGTGAGATATTGTGAAACTAAACTAAACTAAACTAAACTAAACTAAACTAAACTAAACTAAACTAAATTGTTCGTCAGTGTCAGTGTCTAGTAATAGATATGTACATGGCACAGTTCATGTCTATTTTTTAATGTAGTTGTTAGCACACTACCTTAGTGAACAGTCTCCACCACTGCCAGTTCCTGAGTTTGAGGTAGGCAGCACAGTTCCTCTGCATCACCCTCAGAGCGCTCAGCTGCTGCTGCTTCTTCAGATAGGCTCTGAGCAATGATAAGAACGTGGCAATACATCAACAAAAACATGTGCAGGTAACCTCTAAATTATTTGATATGAAGGATGGTCCCTTAAAACAAATAAAGAATCAAATAGAGATAAACAGCTAATCACAAAGATTAAAGCTGCACTAAACTCAACTTAAATCACAAATTGGGGCTGCAACAGAGAGGAGCATCCCATCCCCCCTAACTGAGACTCCATAGATTTGCCCAAATTAAATTCTGGTGTTGGGTATTTTTCTCTGCCCACAGGAAATGACAAATCAAAACTTGGTGCAATAAGTAAGATTTCTCTTGTCCCACAGCACAAAATAATCATAGTGCGTCTGGAGGGGTTTGATAGGGTTGTTAATCAATACCAACGACTCAATTTTGATGAATTTTGCCAGGTGCTGAGATTTGGCTTTCAAAACTCACTTTCCAGCCCGTACTCTGTTTTGGAATAAAAACCCCACCATCTACATGAATTTTCAACCACTCAACAATGGGGGACAGCACTATGAGCGGGTGTCTGGCATCGCAAACACTTCCTTCTGAAGCCAAAAAAGGTAATGACAAAGCGGTATTATTGGGCTGGGCCGTGGGCGCAGCACCATACAGGCATTGGAGGCGTGGCTAGAATGGCTCAGGCATCACTAAGGACAACTAGTCTTACAGTATTTTGCACTGTGATATTACATTACATTACATTACATCATTTAGCAGATGCTTTTGTCCAAAGCGACTTACAATAAGTAATTTGTCAACAGTAGTGAAACCAATTGTGCATCACAGTCTTCATCAGCTAAGCCTTTTAATAGGAATAAGTAGCATTTGTTGAATTTTTGATATACTGCATTACCTCTTCACTAGACAATTCTCATGGATCTCTACTCTAATCAGCTAGCTTACTTCATTATTTATGTCAATTACAGGCCACCTTAAACTGTGCCAAAGATCTGTCGATGTTGTTACAATTCCTTGATTGATACGGGTTGATAAAAGATTAAATATTAATGCCCCTTTAACAGTGAAATACAAAACTGTCTCCTAAACAGCAGCAAGCAAGCTGGACTCACCAACGTTAGATCTTTTGCCTCTCTCATCCCTTTGGTATCCTTTGGTATAAAGTGATCATAGACTGGCCAGGTTGATAAACATGAGCATGATGTGTGCAGTTTACTAACGTCACGTCACGTAATGTCTAGGTATTGAAATTCAAATTTTTCAAACAGTTACCTCTTGCTACCATTTGGAGCCGCCAATGTGTGACATTGCCTAGTGCAGCTTTAAAACATGATGAAACATAAATAGCTCCTCTCACTCTCAGCTAATGTTTAAACTTAAATCTAATAATCATACTTGCGTGCGAGGTAGCCTCTGGCGGCGCTCTGGAAGCGTATGATGGTGTCAGTGATCTTCAGGTCTCTCTCTTCCTCCAGGTGAGCCAGGACTCCGGCTCTGAAGAAGACTTTACTCTGACCCACCCTGAACAGGTTACGATCCAACTCCAAAGCACTGATCTGAACAGGGAGAGGGGACAGTCAGTGGTGATTGCTCAATTCTATTACCTCAATGAACACGTTTGTATATAATTGTAACTACTGAAAGATAGCTGAGACTCACCATGAGTTCTGATGCTTGTTTACCATCCATGAAGGTGCGAGGAATAGCATTAGGAGTCAGGATCTCATATCTGGAAGACAAATGGGTTTGAGTGAATATGTTTGGAGGAGAGAGACAAGACTGAGGGTGTGTAGAAAAGGTTTATAAATTTGCGGATGCCACAGAAAGTGCTTGAGTGAGTGTGTTTGTATGTGTGTGTGTGTGTGTGTGTGTGTGTGTGTGTGTGTGTGTGTGTGTGAGAGAGAGAGAGAGAGAGAGAGAGAGAGAGATGGTTATGATAGGTGGTTCATTCAGCCTCTTACTTCTGTGACAAAATAAAGACAATAACACATACACACACACACGCACACACACACCTCTGTCTGAACTCCTGGAAGGGGATGCGGTTAGGGAAGCCCTGTCTGCAGATACGGATCCCCTCCAGAACTCCATTACACCTTAGCTGGTCCAGCACCAGGTGGGGCGTCAGCTTTCCAGCCTGAGAGAGAGGCAGGGGGAGAAGGAGGGAGGGAGATAGAGGGAGGGGATCGAGCAGAAGGAAAGAGAGGGGTGGGGGACAGAATGTGAAGGGTAAAAATAATGAAAAAGACAGACAGACATTTGTTTCAGTTTTCCGTTCTGCTTAGTTCTGAAAGCATCGCCCACACTCCCCTCCCCTCTCCCTCCTTCCTGTCTCACCCTCTTCTCATGGTTGGGGATGATGCAGCGGAGGAAGTTGGGGTTGGTGTTCCTCAGTGTGGCCATCAGCTTGGTGAGGGACTCCTTGTACAGCTGGCCCACGGTCCGGAACATTCCCTTCTTAGTCTTCAGTCCTGCTGCTCCAAATGTGACCGGGCCGCTGTTCTCTCCTGACGACACCTGGTCCAGACCCACAATCCTCTCCACTGGACATACAGAGAGAGTGGAGTACAGATGTGTCTGTGTCAGCAGCACTGATCACTTAGAGATGCAGCAAAAAGAGCCATAGATATACAGAGTGTTTGCTAAACTTGATTTGGGGTGTTGAGTTTGACTGGACTGGATGCCATGTTGGTGCCGTAGCAAAATGATTTCACAAGAGAGCACCTTTCCATGGAGTCTTTGGATCCAACATGGAGGGCAGTTTGCCAAACTCATCTGCTATCTAGGCTCTGAGTGGACAGTGATGTCAGCTGGTAGAAACTGAATTTGGAGCTCATTCAGGATCACATTTTTGCCTGTGGTTGGTGTGTTTGAACCTTGTTCCAATAGCAATTGTTTTTCAAAGTTTTATGCGGCACATCATGTCAACTCTTATGCGATCCTGAATATGACTTTTGTGACTAATTGAGAGCATGCTGCTATCTTGACAATGTGTGTTATGCTCAGGTTCTACAAAGCCAAGGTGAATTACTTCTGCATGTTGAAGTAATGGCAAAGAGCTACATCACACAAGCACAGTACTGTTACTAAAATGTTACTAAAGAACTGGTGAGAGAGCAAAGAGAGAACAATAGAGCACACAATATTACAATATGACAACAGAGCTAACAATATGTGGCAGCTAATAAGACAAACAGCTACAGCACAAATACCAACTAATAAAGAAACTCAAACGCAAGCTAAAAAATGACACAAAAAGGCAACACAGCTATCAAAAACTGGGCAGACAGAAAACAAAGGAGTAATGTGAGAGGAGGTGGGAGTGAGGAATGCGAGTGTGACACACAGAGGAGGAGAAGAACCTACTGTCGGAGCCATTAGCCTGTAGTGTGGCATAGGAGTCAAAGAAGTAAACACGAGGAAGAGTTTGAATATCTGAGGCAGGAAGAGGAAGAAATGTGTAGGGAAAGAGAGAGAGGAAAGGAAAGGGGAGAGAGAGACGAGCGAAGAGGAGCCCAAGTGACCAGCGAATTAGAGGAAAGGAAAAGAGAAGAGAGCAGCAAGAAACGGGGGAGGCAGATGAGAGCAAGCAAACAGAGGAGAGAACAAGAAGGAAGAAAAACAGACAGATAAGCAGACAGTGAATTGAGGATAGAAAAATAGAAATAGTTGCGTGATAGAGAGAAAGAAGAGAGAGAGAGAGAAATAAAGAGTTAATACATTTTGAACCACAAAACTTAATTAATTTATAAAAGACAGGTTTGAAATAATACCCAGGAGAGGAAGAATATTTTCATTGTTTCAGACAAAAATGCATTAGCCTGACTTTTCACATACTATATACGGTCTAATAGTTAAAGGCCTACTCTGTATACAGTTTGTACACATGGCAGTGAATGTATGTGTGAGCAAATGAGCCTTACCCTCCCTCCAGAGCTCAGAGATGAAATGATCAGAGGACTGGTGGAGAAGAGACGCCACATTGTCGTTCAGAGGATCCATGTTCTTCACCAGCCAATCATCTGCCTTATAGTCCACCTGAGAGCGGGGAGGTGAGATGGGGAGACAAACGGTGAGACGCACCATTAACATTTTCAGTTTGATTCCTGAGTGAGAGAGAGAGAGAGAGACATATTAGCCGTGGAAGAAGTTAAAAGGAAAGAGGGATACCTTGCCAGCGTAGTGAATGATGGAGAAGTCAGCTTCATGGCGTAGCTGTCGTGGTTTGAAGAATTTAGGATGGCTGCCTTGCTCAGCAGACAGCTTGTCCACAAAGGAACGGTCTGTTGCCCGAGGGAACCAGCACTCTTCGTCCAACAGGGCCAGAACACCGGGGGGGTGGGCCTAAAGACGGCAAGGAGGGGTGATGTGGTTTTAATAATGAAACATGACAATGTATCAGAGTAGTGTGAATGTGTACGTTTGCATGTATGTGTTTCTGTATTCTTGACTTTTGGTTCGCTTTGGCTTGACTGTTTTTGGAGTCTACATTCTCATCAGTTGATGAGAAAGTTGACCAAAAAACATTGTATTCCTTCAAACACACTGCCTGTGTGTTTGTGTGTGTGTGTACCGGTCTCTCGATGAGGTCGATGCAGGGCTGCAGGTCGAGGCCGAAGTCGATGAAGTTCCACTCGATGCCCTCCCGCTGGTACTCCTCCTGCTCCAGGATGAACATGGTGTGGTTGAAGAGCTGCTGCAGCTTCTCATTGGTGTAGTTGATACACAGCTGCTCAAACGAATTCAGCTGGAGAGGAGCGAGATGGAGAGATTAGAAGAGAAAAGAAAGGTTCATCAATTAGTAATTTAATTAAGTAATTTAATTTACACAAAAACTAGCCTTATGAGGACCTTCCATTGACTACAGCCCTCATCACATGCTTAACCTTAACCCTTATCCTAACCTGAAACTAATCCTAGTTCTAAACTTGACCCTAAACTCAAGCTCTAACCCTAAACTAGCCCTCTGAGGAAGTGAGGACCGGCCAAAGTGACTTAACATTGCAAAAATGACTCAGAAAGTCTAAATCTCTAACTGGTTCTCACAAGGATAGAAGTAAAAAAAATACACACACACACACACACACGTTGGGGAAATAAAAGAAGGCGACATCCCTTTTGTTAGCACATCATGTTATCACAAATTGTTAAATGCTTCCCCAGGTATCTATACATTTTAGAGGAAATGTTAGGGGAAGGTCAAGAATTTACTATTATCCCTCCAGTTAAATTGAAATAAACTACCTACTGCATACAAACAAGCCAGTCACACAAACAAACCTGGAAGATCTCAAAGCCGGCAATGTCGAGGATCCCTATGAAGGAGGCTCCCTGCCTCTGTCTGCGGTCCAGCGCTCTGTTGATCCTGTGGACCAACCACCTGAACAGACGCTCATATGTTGCCTTAGCCAAGGCCTCCACTGCAAAGTCAGCCTAGAGAGAGAGAGAGAGAGAGAGAGAGAGAGAGAGAGAGAGAGAGAGAGAGAGAGAGAGAGAAAGAGAGATACATAGATAAGTACATAGCACAGGGATGAATCACACTTCATTTGTATGTGCACAAATGTGTGTGCACCCAAGTAATGCCACTCACGCACCTCCAGGCACGCTCCCACGTCATAGAGTTGTGATAAAATTTGCTCTTCAAATTATGTAGTTTGTTCTTCTCCTCTGATGACGCCATATTTAAACAAATAACTCACAGTTTGTATGCACTGAAAACTATTGGGTAAGTGACCCTGATTATAAAGTGTTACCAGTTATTGATAGTGAAACTTTTATGACCCACCTCTTCTTTTGTCTGCTTGGCTAAGCAATCAAAATGTGACATTGATGAGCGCTGCTGCTGTTTGGCTTTCGACCAAAAGTTTGAAATATTTTAACTTTTTTCTCTCAGTGCGACGCGCCTAAAACCTGCTTGGAATGTGCAAGGCAAGCCACACAGAATAGGAAAGCAGCAGGCGCGTCATACCATAGGAATATAGTAGATTTCAAGCAGTGCGCTCCAAGCGACACGCTTCAGTGTGATCAGGCCCTAAAACCTCACCTGTTCTTTAGTCTGGGCCTTCTGGACGTACTCTCGTCCCACTTTGATCCTGGGGGTGAGGATGGCCCGGGTGAACTCCAACACGCTGATGCCCAGCAGATGGCACAGTTTCTGGGCAGCTGTGTCGTCAGGCATGGAGGCCTGGTCCTGGTTCTTCTCCTTTGTGAAGGAGATGTTCCCAAACTGGAGCACCGATGAGATCACCTTCAACATGGCTGAGGAGAGGGAAGATAAGGAGAGGGAACATGAACAATAGCAGGGATTAAAGAGAGAAGAGAGGAAAGCGTATGGTAATCTCTGGCATCCATCTTCTCTTTTTCCCTTCTCCTCCCCCTTTCATCCACTTCTCCTCCTTCCATCTCCCTCTTTCATTCCCTCTCTTACACAGTAACTCCTCTGGGGTGAAGCCCATGATGGCCATGGAGTCCATGGTCTGGGTGAAGTTCTCTGCATCGCTCTGACCAGGAACCGGGATGGAGCCGCCACTCAGAAAGCGATACTCGTCAGCACTTCCTAGCAGCAGGTCCGCTATGGAGGGGAAGAGAAGAGGTGAGACAGACTGAGAGATAGATGTGAGATTTTACCAAAATAACATATCCCTAAGCCTATCCCTAACACATTTTCTGTAGCACAGCAGTGTTTCTTAATCACATATTGGTCATCTCTCTGCTCACCCCTTGTGGCCTCTGAAGCTCCAGACAGCAGCTGGTAGAAGATGTGGAACGTCCTCTCATCTTTGGCCTGACGAATGGCCCGCGACTTCTCCAGGAGGTCTGGATTTACATGTCATGGACAGGTACAGCAATAGATAGTCTCTACAGTTCATATTATGTATTAGTCCAGATTTCATGCTAAATTTGACAAATTAGCTTTTTAAGATTATGCTACAACATTTGAAAGAAGCAATTAATTAAGTCCCACAAACCAAAAAGATTATGCTGTAATTTTCAAGGGACCATAGGATATGACTGGTAAATAGACATTAAACAAGTGACCAGTCCCACAAATTTCTTTAGTGTTGGAAAGGACCATAGTCACCAGTAAACAGACAGCCACAGTAAAAGGACAGTCAAAGCCTTTTTGCCCGAAATGCCTGTAGGTGAGACAGCAGTCAGTCAGCACACCTGTAGCTCAGATGGTAACAATCTGTAAGCTAGCTTGGTGACCAAGTGGTGTGTACCTATCTTTCCAATATAAAAGGATACAAGTCTCAATGTTGGCACCAACAATGTACCCTGCCACGTCAAAATTGATGCGGATGAATTTACCCTGAAGAAGAAGGAGAATCGATTAATGTTTCAGTTAATTTCTATAGCGAATATCAATACTGATAATACGAGGATAGAAATTTCAGGAGCTATTCACATATCTGTTTATCTGTTTATAATAAATGTAGACTGGTCTTACAAATCTGGAGGAGTTGTCGTTCTTGACAGTCTTTGCGTTGCCGAAGGCCTCCAGGATAGGGTTGGCCTGCAGCAGCTGTCTCTCCAGCTCGCCCTGGGACACACAGGAGACACGGGATCAGCCTCACAGCACCGGAGACACAAGAGCCTCAACACAAACCACATGGAAGCCTGAAACAGACTTCCATAGGGCCTAACTGCCAAAATGCACCATTCACCCCTGCTCTTTTTGAAGTAGATGCTGATTTGTTGTGTTAAATGAAAAAAATAAATAATTCAAGAGCAGTGACAAAAAAGAGTGCATTTTAGGATGCAGGGCCCACGCAGCTTCCACAACACACACCAATCCCAGAGCCAGGACCGAATGGTTCTCAACGTCAATATCCCAAAAAGTAATGGGCCCTCATTACTAAAGCCATTAGCAATAAGTGTATCAATCATCAATTACATGTAATATATTTTACATTAAATCTGATACATCATTAAGAGGCAATCCCTCCAGAATCCAACTATTGGTCAAGCCCCAGTCAGTTGAGAACCACTGTTGTAGAGCAAGGAGGACGGAGGGAAGCTGCAGCCTCAGATGCTAACTACATACAGTAGCTAAATATTAGCTGATGCTAGCTAGCTGCATTGCATTACTGAGGTTGTCGCATTGCCAGTGCAGTAGCTGTCGTTGCAGCATCAGCAGCAGCAGCCAGTGATGGGTATCAAGGGAGCTCGCTACTGGAGGCGGTTAAAAAAATCAAAGAATGCCAGCCAAGCAATATTAGAAGCCATAGACACACACACACAAACACACGCACACACAGACGCGCACACACACAGCAGGAGGCCAGCACTTTGAATAGTGACAAAACACACATAGCAAACAATGTGCACAATGCACATGTAAACACAGCCACATACTGAGGTGTGGACACTTGCTCACTCGGTCACACATTACATGTACATAGCTGCAACAACACAGCCACTCCCACTCCAACACCCATATCTGCACTCCCTTTACTGCACACACACACACACACACACACACACACACACACACACACACACACTGTACATACATATGGAAAAACACCTCTACAGCAGAAATGATTGACAGTTCTACAGGTAAACGCCTGTGGCATTTACGAGTCTGTGGGAAGAGGGAGGGGGTCTCCTTGTTCTGAAAACAACCCTCAGCCCATTGGGTATTACAAGAAGAATAGAGTGAAATGTGCCAAACCTAGAGACCCAGAAAGCCAGGCTTTAATCAGAAGGTATACCAGACAGAACAGATAGAAAAGCACTACGCAGAGAAGACATGATCCCCTTTATGTATCACTACAAGGAATCATATCAGCTCTATATATTCTAGTTGGAAAGTTGCTAACAATGTGAGCCCACCTGAATAAGCCCCAAGTTGTAATGAAAGTCTAAATACTGTCATACTCACATATTGAACACTCTGAAGAATTGTGAAAAAATGAGGTATTAGGGGGAGGAGAATGGGTGGATGGGTGAACAGATGGATGAGATAAACAAACACAAAAAAGGCAAATAAGACAACACCAATAACAACAACAACAAACCAAGGAATACAAACAAGCAAAACAAAATATACAGTACAAGGCCTGACCGTTATGAGGAACCACATCAGTAGTGACAGTTTAAGGTTTAAGGTTACTCTGCTGGTTAGTCAGTAGCATCACAGAGGTCATTAGGCGGAATAGAAGAGGACAGGACAGGACAGGGCGGGACAGGATGAAAGGATAGAGGTAACTCACCCTGTTCACCATAGAACTGCCTCTTGGTAAAGACCTAGTCCCATCCATCTGAACATGCAGGAAAGAGAAAAGGACAACGCAGAGAGAAGAGAGTGAGGGGGAAACAAGTGCAGGAAGGTAAGGAATAAGGAATAATGTTGAGAAAATGAAGGAAAAGAGGACAGATTGACAGAGAAACAAGAGGACAGGTATCATGCATTTGTCTAGGCCACTGAAACCATGGACATCTTACAATCTTACAATCAGTCCGTATAAAGAAATAGATAGAAAGGAAATGCAGGTTTAGAGCATTAGAGGGAAAGAAATATAGTGGAATGTGGAAAGGGATACAGCAGTAGTGTGATGTTATGCTACTGTAACTACAGGAGTGCTGCTTATATGCACTCCAATAACCTCAACCCACTTCTCCTCTTATTTTGGCTCCTCATCTTCTCTCCGTTTCCCCCAACCTCCTTTCTCATTTCTTCACCCGTTACCCAACTCCTCCCCCTCACATTATTCCCCTCTCTATTCATACTGAACATTATTAAATGGCCCTCCCTCTCTTTCTGTTTGTTTTTCTTTTTCCATCTGTCTCTCTGTTGTAACGCACCTGTAAAGCGTCCTTGTTTCTTCCCAGAGTTCCACTCTTATGGGAGGAGGCAACATGAGCCAAATACTGGATGACTTTCTTGGTGTTCTCTGTTTTCCCTGCTCCAGACTCGCCTCTGGAACACACACACACACACACACAACCAAGTAAGAAACACATACAGACACACACACATACACACAATAAATACCATTCTATTTACACATATGGTCCCAATCATGAAAGGTATATATAAGCACATTAAAGAGACAGAACACACAGGAACAAATGGCCAAACACACATTCATGACACCAATGAACATAGAGCCCATGCAGTGCATTCAAAGCCACAGGTCTAAACAGAAAGCAGGTGTGGAGGATACAGGCCGTACCAGTATTGTTGCTTTTGGACCAGAATAAAGGAGAATGGAGTAAAAATACTCTGGGCTGTAAAAGATCTAAAAGCAGAAGCCTCATCCCAAATACAGTTAGAGACCGACTGACCAAGATGGACCTAAAGTGGGATCCTTTACAATGACAGGAAGAGACTGGCAGGAAGACAGGATGACAGAGAGACGGATGGCAGGACTATAGGCAAGCGAGTAGGTAGACACAGACATATAGGCATGCAGGCACTCATATACACAAATGAAGGAACACACACACACACACACACACACACATGTACAAATACGCAAATGCCATATAGATTCCCACAGAGATTTTCCTTACAATAGACTACAAAGCAAACACACAGAGACACACTACTCACGTGCAGAGGATTGACTGATCTTCTCTGTCTGTGAAACAAAAAACATGACAGTCTTACTGTATGTACAGGCTCATTGCTCATTTCACACACTCTAAAGAGAAAGAAAAATTAAACTTGTTATATAGAATTATTATATCAATAGACAGACAGACAGACAGACAGATAGACAGATAGACAGATAGACAGATAGATAGATAGATAGATAGATAGATAGATAGATAGATAGATAAGCCTTACCTGTTTTCTACAACTCTGGTACAGTGTGGGATATGTAGTTTAATACATGGTTGACATCAAAGTCAACATCAACTGTGGGTATCTGTAGGCCTATGCATAGGCTGTAAACCTACAATTTAAGGAATAACCCACTGCAAGGTATGTGTGTTGGAGGAGGTGATCCTTGTCCGCTGTATTTTGGTCCAAAGTCAGTTACATTGGTTGGCTCATGTTACACCAAGCCTCCACCCCCACCCACCAGATCTGCCATCGTTCAGACCTCTGAACTTCTGTAAGGCCTCATGCCTCATGTTTTGATGGGTAATACATATTACATGAGTGTTCAGCAAAAAAGACACACACACTGCCCCAATGCTTCAGTCTCTGACGGTGCACTGAGTCTTGACATGTCAGTAGCTCCTTCACTAATTAGTTCTGTAGAAAGAAGCAGGTCACCAACTCAACTGGTCTCGCCAGGCTGGCAGCCTACACTACACTGGTAGACAATGTGCTGACATTGTTTGTGACATTTTTTGTATTTGCTTTTAAGATTCCCACGCATGCACAAGAATTCACACTGGTCTTACAGGTTCAATTATTGCGCAGTAACACACCTACAAGCTAACCTGAGAGAGAGCGGGGGGGCATACATGCAGACACAGAGAGAGACAGAGACTCATCTGTCCTTTCCTGTAATCTAGTGATGACACCCTGGGGCAGAAACATTGCTCAATCGACCCTTAACTGCTTTAAAATAGTTGTTGGGATTTTTTTCTGTGTCATTTCATGAACTTAACATGACAGCTAAGGAATGATAAACATCTCTGTTATGCGTTGTTCTTACAGGTATGATATGTGGTTACTATCATCACTACAAACACAACAAATATACAGTGTTACTATGATAGCCACACCAAAAAATCTCCATTGCAAAAAATAACCCATTGCCTCTTTCTTTTCACTTTTAAACCTTTTGATAACAGCCATGTGTCAATAAAAAACGGTAACACACCTTCGAATGTCACTCATGGTATGGCCTAGAGATCAAAGATCACAAACATGGCTCAATACCTCGTTCCAGGCCCCGTTAAGGAGCTGATAGTAGATGGGCGGATGGGTTGCGAGAGTTAGTTAGGGGTGAGAGGTCACAGATAGTGTTGAGTACCTTGCAGCATGCTGCGGTAGGCAGCCTCTGATATGGCGTAGATGTGTGGGGGCATCTCGTGGCGCTTTTTGCCACGGTACATCTCCACGATGGACTCTGTGTAGATGGGCAGGTTCTTGTAAGGGTTCACTACTACGCAGAACAACCCTGAGTATGTCTGTAACACACACACACACACACACACACACACCACAGATTAGAGATGTACTTCTAGTTTAGAAACATTTTATCACACGCTGTATGCTACATAGTGGCCATCCCCACCCATAGAGCCAATATACAGCATTTTCCTAACGTACTCCAACTGCAATGAAAGTCATGAATGGCACACATACCATTTAGTCATATCGTAATACGCCCCTGTAAGGTATTCCAACCATCCAGCCCTGTTCTCCTCTGTCCATCTCATGATCTTTCCTAACAGCTACATCCTCCATCTTTCATCTCATTAATAGAAAGTATAACTAGAATACATTTAATTGCCCATCCTATATTCAGCCTGAGTATGTCAATTATCATCTGCTTACATCAATATGACTTCAATTCCCATCTATCTATCCTACTCTTATCTCTTCCTTGCATTCTCACCCCTCTTTCTGCAGAAGAAACTGGAGACGCACGTCTCCCCCCCCCCCCTCACATGAACAACTTTGTAAAATGACTCCTCACCTCTCTCATCGCTCCCTATCAGTTACACAGGAGATGCCAGAGAGCTCACCACAAACACATGCATGCACACCATATCACAGAGTGTATGCGCACACAAAATGCTTCCTCTGTTGATGTATATACTGTATGTGTATATTGGTGTGAGAAATGTGTCCATAGGTTCTTTATTAGTTGTATTTTCTATATGCGGACATTTTTTTGTGCACCCATGTCACAGTTTTTTTTGTGTACTCACATAGATCAAGCCGGAGAAGTATCTCTCTCTCAGGTTGTGCAGCACTGAGGCCTCGTTGAGGCAGGTGAGGTCGGCCATGTCCTCCACCTTACTGAAGCGCGGAGGGTTCATCCGCTGTAGCTCCTCCCTGGACAGGGTCAGCCGCCGCTGGCTGTCTGTCAGCTCCACATCCACCTCATCCCCACGCTCTTCCCGAATACTGGCCGACTGGGGGGAGGGAGAGTGGGAGACAAACGGAGAAGATGTTAAATGGGATCAGTGACAGAACAGCTCATTTGAACTCTTCTGTCACCCTTGTACCCAGCATTGAAAATTAAGCTTTGGCAAAACAAGAGAAATAATTGTGTCCAATTTGTTATAAAAAGAGAGAATCTCACTGAGCTTTAGATTCTTTATGAAATTCAGAACCAGACAAGAATACATAGCATAACAGAAAATGGGAGAGAGAGCAGCTCTTGTCATGGTGCCTCTGTTATGCCTGGAGGACAGGAAGTGGTGATCTCTGGCTGTGGCCAGGTCACAGGACTCTGCTCTGCTACACTTTATTCACTCTGCTGCTTGACACGCACAGCACATAAAATGTGTATGTGTCTGTGTTTGTATGTGTGTGGGTGTGTGTTAGTCAGAGCCTTAACTACATGCTCAGAATATGAAATTGAATGAAATTGTGTGTGTCGATGTAATATCTGTGTGTTTCTGGGTGTGTTTCTGTGTGTGTGTGTGTGTGTGTGTGTGTGTGTGTACGTGTGTGTGTGTACACTGCATGAGTTTGTGTATTTGGTGTATGTGCGTGCGTGTCCAACAGTGCCATTCTCAGATGAGAATGAGTGTCATGAGTGTAAAATGAAGTCAGTGTCTCTGCAGTGGCCTCTTTAACATTAGGAGGCTGAAGGAGAGTATTGTTCTATTCATAGAGCTCTCTAATAAACCAGTCCAGCAGAAAGAGGGACACTCAGAGAGTGGAGAGATAGGACATCGAATTCATATGTCACATTCTGTAATACACACCAACCGATGAAAACTTGTTATGTTTGCACAACACAAGTACTGAGACCAAGTGGAACAAAAGAACGGCATGACAAGGGCCTTGTGACAATCGTTAGGCCTAAATGTGTTGGAAAGCATCACAAGGCACATAAAAAAATGTAATGGTTAGAACAAAGCCAAGACAGAACAGAAAATAGGATGTTATCATGTGGATGAAAGCTCATAAAATCTGATAATACACACGAACACACAGATGCACACACACACCCTAAGCTGCCTCGCCCCACCTGTTTGACACACCTGCAGTGAAAGGCACACACGTGGAACTAATAATTTACCTGAGGATTAATAGGAATGTGATGACAAGTTGTAAACATCTATCGTCCTTAATTACATCTAGCACCCACTATCATCTAGTCCAACCACTTCACATCCGGCTATGGGACCAGATGGTTTCAATTAGGTGTTAGTGCTTGTGCTAGTGTTATTTATTTCTTGCCCTGATGAAGACCTTATGGTCTAAGGCATGACAATAAAGGCCTTTTGAATTTCAAGCTTTTAGTCTGTTCCCTCCGTACTGGATTTAGAGTGCCTTGGACATTGTGTATACAGCTCAAGAGTTTACTTTTTCAATCTTAGAGCTAGTATCTCAGTCTTTTATAGGTGTTAGCGCTTGCTGGAAACAAAAGCCGGTGAGCCATTCATTCCTCTCGACCGGGTACGGGTGGACCGCACCAGCTCACCTCAAAGCCATGCTTCTCCGACGGGACCCACACCAGTCTCTTGGCGGCCCAGTCGGCCTGGCTGGCGGCGGTGAACATAGAGGTGGAGTTGGCGGTAGGAGAGCCTGGCCCCGCCCCCGATGTCAGGAAGCGGGTGACATCATTGGCACCACCCCCTGTTGGCCTCGACATGGTAGTACTGGCACTGGATTGGGGGGAAAACCGAGAGAGAAAAAGAGGAACAATGAAAAGTGAGCCTGTGTTGAGAAATTTCTTGTCACAGACCCATTGTCATGTGGGAGGCTGGAAGTTGGAGCGCTGAGGATGATGTAAAGGTCTGTCAGACAATGACACTGATGTGATTCTGCTTCAAGACACCACACACACGCACACACACACACTTCATATGCGCCCACACACACACACACACACACACACAAAAGGAGAGCAGTAGTAGCACGCAAGCAGCACGCCGGCCATATCCAGCCGAGATTGGGCCAGGGAGGGATGGCCTAATTGAAAGACACAGCAAATCAAGGAGATGACTGGGATGGAAGAGAGACAGAGAGATAGAGGGGGGTGGAGGAACCGAGAGATGCATCAACTGACTCGATAAACTGACATGACAGTTAGAGTGAGAGGGGGAGGGATGGTGAAAGAAGGGGAAAGAGTGGGATAGTAGTGAGGAGAGAGGATAGGAATGGACTGGATCTGTTGGAAAACTGAAGAAAAGGAAAAACTGAAATAAAGACTGCATCCTTCTACAAGTCAGTGGGTTCAACAGAGATGTAACCACAACTAGGCCTTCTACTGAGAACTAGTGGACTAAAACATTGATTCACCTTAGGGACCAGTATCCTCTGGGGGACGAGGTGACAGAGGCTACAACAGGAGGAAGTGACTGTGGTTACTACTCTGAATCATGAAACCACTCTCTCCAGTCAGAGATTGTACTACAACAGGATATTCCTATAGTAAGAGTGTACAGCAGTGATTCCCAGAGAAATGTTTGAGAGGCCACTGGAGCAGCACTGAGAACTTGTAAAGCTCTCCATTGAAACCAATAGGAATTAACTGTTTCAGATGGGCTGGCTGCTGCTCTTTCCTGGATGGCCCATCCTGATTATTCAATGGTAACTGATGCACAGTACGTACAGCATTAGGCCTGGCTCAGCATATCAGATAATGACCCACAGAACGGTTAGCAGAGTACATTATCATTCACACAGCAGTGGAACTGGCTATTTACATGGCATTATGGAAGTATCATTACATAATAATTACATACAAATGAGATGATTGATTCCTAAATTAGATATCTTCCACTTGAAAACACCCAATCTTACAATACTGTTAATGGTATGAAAGCAAATTAGTTATTAGCTATCTTAAGATCTTTTGTTATAAGATTAATAAGAAGCTAAGGAAGCTTAAGAAGGATAGGATCATCAGAATATGTGAAATTTTAAGTCCTGAATTTCAAGTGGGAAACTATTTTGGAATTAAATCCTCCTCATTGTAACCTTGATTAGATGATATTGCATGCCGATTCTTGAGAGATGTTGATTGATTAAATCACAGATTGCCTGAATGATGAGCTAGCTGATAAAGTATCGATATTAAAATCAATATGTCATTGATCATTAGGGTGATCACAGCTGGGCTTTACAGAGGCACAACAAGACAAAAAGCCTCCTTATGGAAACACTGCAGGATTATACGGGTGAATGACATGGTTTGAGTCCCAGCGAGAGTCGACCCCAAACAGACAGGTATTGTGCCGCCCTGCCTGCTGTGAGTAAACTATTAGGCGTCTCCATGCCTCGGCAGGTATGTCATCTGGCCTGATTCCTACTGTGCCTCAGTCTGTCTGTCCATGACAGGCCCGGTCCCCGACAATGCTGTCACCATACCTGTTACTATAGTTTCACTAAGGGTGTCTAAGAGTCACCCTAACAAAAGAGTAGCCGCCACCCAGCTAGTCAATGGCATAAAGCACCTATCATCTCTTCTCCAATATGAATTACAAATCCAACACGAATCTAATAGGAGAAACCACATGATTACACAACAGTGAATCAAAAATACCCAGAGGTGAGAATTACAACATGCAGGGAGATGTTTTAAGGTATCTATCTATCACAGTTTAATAGTTACAGTCATGGGCCATTTGTTATAACCAACACTCCTATGAGCATGTGACATGAAGGCCTATTCATTTCCTCACAATACAATCCTATTCCTAAATCAGCATTAACAAAGGTTACACAAGTCTTTGTTTGTGGGGGCTTGGCATACTGACAGACTGAGTTTTGCACTGAGAAAGCCTTAGATGCTGTATGATGTTGAACCACATCAATGTGAATGGTTCCTCTCAACAAAGTCTTAACACACACACATCCACAGATCTTGCAGGTTGCTGCATTACAGCCTGGCTGACCAGCAGACCCGTCCAGCAGCAGCTAGAGGTGCCAAAACCTGCTATTAGACTGCTCTCTTCCATAGCAACACCCTGGACACCAGCAGCACAGACAATACCTCCAGAGTTTGAACGGAGGTCATTCACTGCGGGGGGTCGTGTCGTGTGTGTGGGTGTGTGTGTAAATGTGTGGGTTCCCTGCGCGTGACCGTGCGCGTGTTAAGGGGTGGGGGAGCTGGAGACGCCTTTTCTTTAGTCTTTGATGCAAACTGCAACGAGCCAGTGGTGAGATTGTAGCGACTGCGCACGAATCAGGCAGTGGAGAGAGGTGACATTATGCCCACGACCATAATTACAGTGCGTCTGCAATAGCTGCGGCATGACTCCTATAAATCACCTGCATTAGGCTGTAGCTCTGGCACAAACCCTGACAAACGCAACCACACCTTGAACATGAGGGATAAATGATCACATTAACAGCAGCCCAGGGCCCCAAACATTAATTGAGTCAATACCGCATGCAGACGGCAGCCCCAAAACCTAGCCCCTTTAACTGGGGATAATAGCCAGATTATTATTATTATTAGACCGATTATTATTATTATTACTAGCATCATCAATTGCACAAAGGTCACAGTATACATAGGAATTATATGGGGCGAGCCCTTTATAATATGGCCATCAGCCAGACAGTGTTTTTCCCTGCCAGACTTCTACAGCCAGGTCATCTCGATGTAAGCCTCTGATCGAGGGCGGACATGGAGATCAAACCAGTACGCCTCTTGTCCCCCACAGTTTCATTTTTAGGCGTTATGCCACCCGCATTTAGACTAACCTAGCGAGGTTAGCCTACCCCACTGAAATATGATACGTCGCCGTTCAGGATATTACACTGGCTATTTACGAGTGGATTAGAGAATAGGTAATTAAATCTCTCACCTTCAGAATCCTCTCTGAAACGGGAATAAGGCTAGGGTGCGAGGAAAAACGGAATGGGGCTGTATCTTGGTTTTTCCTGCCTGATAGGTGTGTACCGCATATGCGGCTTTTATCATTGCACCGCTCTCCCAGTGAAGCCGCACACACTTCTTCAGTGAGAATAAAATAGACAGAGGAGTGAGGGCAAGGCGAAGGCTTCGGCCCAGACGAAGCGCTTCCGGCTAATGGGCCAATCAGGTGAGAGGAGACGGTTTTTAGTCACGCCTCAGAGAAAAAGAAGTCCAATTAAAATCTACAACCGGGCCGTAGACCCGCCTTATGAATACGACGAAAACACTCCGCCTTCTAGCTGGCATGAAAAGGGAACGGCGACCAATGAGCTTTGCGCTAGCACAGAAATCCCCGGCCGTAACCAATGGCAGCAGACGTAAGGCGGGACTGGATATAACTGACGTGTCAAGAGGCCAATTGTAGCAGTGCAGCAGGTGCCCATGCAACAAGCTCGCGCTACGGTAGAGAGATTTGCGCGCTCTTTGTTGACGTCTGTCGCGGCAAGCATCCGCTAGACACAGATCTGAGATCGGTTTTGTATGACTCCCCCCGGTGAAAACAACCGGCGGTGTGGCTGGGATGATCTGACTCCAGGCGCGTGCGTACCGTACAGGCCGTACGACTGCACAGAAAACCCCGAGCGACCAGCAAGAGACAGCCGCCCCAGATTCTCTAATAAATCTGTCTCCAGGCCGCCTAAAGGATCCTGGGGCTGATGTCGGGCTAAAAGTGAAACAGTAGGTGAGAAAGGTGAGTTAGGTTTTGCTCATTGACCTGTCCGTCCCTAATGAAAAATCACTATGAAATTTCTAGAATATCCCCACTTAAAGTGTGTCTGCGGTACCCAATAGTGGGTTTATAATGACCTCATCACTTTGTGGTAAAGTTTATTAGTATCTCCTATGTCCCTGCTTATCATTTTGCTAAGACAGCCCATTTTGTAGTCTATAGCATTCCTATAAATTTTATTACAGGATTAGGCCTACTATAGTTCTTTTTTCGTAAGGTGTGTTACTCTTCTGGTGATAAGCAACCAGGCTCAATGATGTGTGACTGATGTGTGAAAGGATGTCTGAGGTCCTCTAAGGCAGTGGTTCTCAATGTGGGGTCCGGGGACCACCAGGGGTCCTTGAGGGGGTTCCAGGGGGTCCCCAGCAAATTGATCTATTGTTAAACTTCAGCATTATTTAATTTACAAGAAGTTAACACAATTCGAGAATGTAGAAGAATGACTTTTCTGATCATAGTTTCTCTGTTATCTCTCTACCTACAATACAGATAGTCATGGGATTCTGGACAAAATCAAATCTGACAATAAAAATATTCTCAGATTTGGGTCAGAGAGACAACATCTCATCAAATGGGGGTCCGTGGTCCGAGGGCATTATAAATACAGTTAACTTTCCATGCAATCTTTTGTTAACATCCTAATCAGTGGCAGTTTTACAATCATGTGATTTTGTATCATATGACACTGAAGACACTATTTCTCACAAAGTAGTTTGAACTATATTTTCTAAGTAACATTAAGTTAACAAAAGCATATTTCTCTTGCAGGGTTTGTCCAGCTTCCAAGATGAAGTAGTGGCTTGTAAAACTACAGTATACTTTCAAGGTAAATTCCCTCAACACTAGAGATGCAGACAAAGTTGGTGCACAACAGTGATAAATTACACTTAGTGAGATCATCTAAATTACATTTTTGAAATGGTCAGTAGTCTTGTGACATCCATGCCACAAGGAGAATAAATAAAAGAACCACCAATAATGTCAATCCCTGTTTTATTTGCTCTTCAGCTCCATTCAGTTTCACTTGGAAGCATTCTGTGCCACAAGCAGCTCTGAAATTACATTTCAGTGTTACAACAGAGAAGGGGTTTTACATTATCTGTAGAAAAAATGACAGACAAAAGGAAGCTACAGTTTTTACTGGTTTCATCTTACTACAGTTTACTGATTTGTGCAGTATACATTTAAAAACACCTATGACCTGAAAAAATTGAGGACATAGAGTGTGCGTAGTGAAACCTAAGCAACCAGGGGAATAGAAATAACCCATCTGCCTATGTCTTTGTGGGGTGTTTAAAAAGCACTATCACAGCGGTTAAAGTGATGGTGCTCTAAGTTCAAGTTACATTCCATGGAAGTGGAGGCAGGGAGGGAGAAATGACCAACCGTGTGGCCTATAAATAGAACATGGTGGTCATACAGGAGAGGTGTAAGGGACCAGACACAAACATAGAATCAACACAAATTATAACAGATAAAACCTTATCAATACCACAAAACCCCCTGAGGTTACCATGGAATATCTTCTCATAAACTCAAGTGAAACAGTAGCAACATTGCTGCGCTGTTGCAGAGCGTAATCAGTGATATTTGTCTCCAAGAGTCATATATTGCTTCAGTGCAAAGAACAGGAACGCGTTCCCAGGTTGTGCGGCAGGCGGGCTGATTATTGGTCAACATTTTTTACCAAGTTGCACTCCTGACATTGAGTTAACAGTCACTGTCATTCCCAACTCTTTAGTAACCAAAACACTTTACTAAAATATTCAGGTAGCAGAATTCACTGTAAATGAGTACAGAACCTAAAACAAAATGAAAGTAAAACAAACAGAAATGTACCAGATGCAATGTAATATAACCAAAAATCACAACTATTGCATAGCCTACAGTATAATACCTAAACCATCTTTATGGTATCAGTGCATCTTAATATAGAGGCAACCCAATCATTGAGCAGATTCACAGTAACTACTTTGCATGGACACTTTTGTCTAATTAGTGCAACGCATTATAAATGTTAAGGTGTAGAATTACATCATTCAAAATAAAGCCACACAATACAAAATAAGTTTTAAGTATACCTTAAACATAAATCAGACTTCACTGCTGCAGATGAAGGGCTAGTTACAAAAACTCCAGTTTGTTTTGAAGGCACCACCCGTTATACTGTTCTCACATTTTGTGAGAGAAACCAACTGAAGCACAACATTAAAACTGAGAGAGTAGGTCAACACATAGTTTTATGACCAGAGATAAATAATTCTGTAGAGAGCTGAATGTTGCAGAGTTTCCAGTTCATTCCTCTGCCACTTGTGCAGACTTCAGACAGCTCTTTATTCTCAGAGCTGTAGAAATAGTGAGCAGACTATCATCAACACGTCTCTCACTCTTACAGTTCAGCTGATGTTTGAGGTGACTGCAGGCCTTCGGTGCATTTACATTGCTCATGAAAGCAACCTCTTTCCCTTTGGATTCAGTAGCAACCTCAAATGGTCAGCCAAGTGCCAAGACACTTTCAAGATTATCAAAACAAAGCTAAATAGCTAACTACTAAAATCCAAAAGTGACTTAGCAACACAATACATTTTAGTTGATTTCACAATACAGAACATGCATAAAAATATATTAGTGTAATAAAGAATATCTGATCTGGACATAAGTAACCATAGCCTACATCCTCAGCACAGTTCTCATATCACTGCTGTGATTTGAAAATGACTAACTATAAATGCTTCCCGTGCCCACATGGCACTCAACTGAACACAAAGTATTAGATTAAATAAAGCAAATGCTATGGTCAGTAAGTATCTTTTGCATTACACATAGAAAAACAGCAACATACAGTACATTATGTGTAAAAGAAACAGCTTAAAACCGCTGCTCGTTTTCAGCTGTTTCTCCACATTGATTTTGTTATGCATTGGCTCTAACAAGCAGCCTATTACTCAGTGGAAGACTCAACAGCCCCCAGGCTCAAACTATCACAAAATGTGCGCTATCGTTACTTACCATAAGAGATAAAATCATTCAAATGACAAATCAACATTAAAGAGGACAGAGTGGAACACATTCCTCGGCTGTACCTAAGTAGGTACTTTACCATCAATTACATACATTAGTCACCTCCAATGGAGTTCAACAACAAGTGCAGTTTCAGGTTAGAGCCATGGCGGGGCGCTGTTGGATATCCTGCTAGGCAGGCGTGAGCGCCAGATGAGCCTGCTGTGGTAGTGATGGGCCGGTTCTGAGACTCGGCAGACAAGTTTTTAATGATTCTGAAAGATTGCCAGGTCCAATAAGCCAACTAGGTCAGTGTAGTAACCGTCTCCCCATTAGACTGACCCCAAACATCCCAATGTTGCTGTCTCTCTGTTTCTCTCTCTGTCTGTCTCCTGTCTAGTCCTATGTGTCTAGTTTCTATTCTGTGCTCCAGTACCAATCTAGACCTTTCACTGACTAAATCACCTAAAATTTCTCTGTCTTTGCCAAGTTTTTAAAAGAAAATTCTAATGGACATCCTGACCTACTCCTATTCTGGGCTTTCTTCTCTGTCTATTACCATTGCGAACAATGTCGCTCTCTATCTCTATTCCTGACAGCTTTGTTCATGGCCTTTTCTACCTTCTATGCCTGTTTCTCCAAGTCCCCTGCCCATGTCTACCTGTCTAACCCTCTCTTTGTACCCTTACTTTCTGTGGACTCCTGGGTCCATTTCCCGTCTCCTCTCCCCTGAGGCCCCCTCTCCCACAAAGTCAGTTGTTGTGGGGATGTTCTGAGTGGGACAGCCGTTGGGTCGGAGGGGAGAGGCTGTTGGGGTCACGGCCTGGGTCGTCATCAGGGGAGACGAGCTGCAGAGCCACTTCGTTCTCATAGCAGAATGACGAGCGTGAGCCTTGAATGTACTTATGCTCGACCAACTCTTTAGCGCTGCATGACGGTGTGCTGGGGATCTCGTATGTCCGATGGAAGAACGAGTAGTCCACCTGGGAAACGGGAAGAAGGAAAGAATAAAAGGAAGATCGCTTACTTCACAAGACACATCCTATTTGTGCAGTAAAATCACTTAGCAAATATGCCCCTCCATATTATAGTGAAATAACAGTAGATACCACGTCACTGCAGACACAGCGATAAGGTGCTAAGGATCCATATCTCCCCTGTAAATCTCTCTATCCTCCTTCTCTGACCTGGTAGCAGTCTTTCTTCTCAAAGAGCACTGGTTCGAAGCGGTGTCCCCAGAGGATCTCGGAGGCCAGGTAGGAGCTACGGCACTGTGTGGTCATGGCTGTGGCCTCTACCATGCCTTCTAGGATGACCACCACCTCCAGCTCAGAGTCACCCTCCAGCATCTTGCGGTCCATCTCAAAGAAGGGCGACTCATCATCGATCTCGTGGACAATTGTCACCGGCGAGACCAAGAAGATGCGGTCGATGCCAGTGTCAAAACCCACATTGATGTCCATGTTGTCCAGCGGGAGGAACTCTCCCTCCGGTGTCACCCTTGGCTGAGAGCAGGTTGAGAATAGAAAGAATGAAAGACAGGTTGCTATTAAGTACATAAAATATTCCACATTAGATATTGTGACGTTAAACAATCGATTTTCACATGTAGGAAAATATTAAATGGCAAATGCAAACGATTTCCAATATAAAACAGAAACAATAGCCAAAGGCAGGTAGGAGATGATCAGAAATTCTACAATGGACCATGAAAATTAATAAATACTGAAAACTGAAATTGAGATTATAAAAAAAATTGTGCCAGGATATATGAAAAAGGAGGGTGTTCTTCTAGTGGTTTATCAAAATTCAAATTCACTTGTCCTCACTCAAATGTCCCCAAAGATTCTTAAGGCCACAGGGGAAAAACATAAAAAAAAAGTTAATTTCTTACCCCAGCCTAAAAGCTTAATACTTAGTTATTACATTTAGCTGAGTTTGGCTCCACCAGTCTTCAGTAGTACTCCCCATGCTTAGGCTTATCATTCACCCAACCCTTTTTATGGAGCAATCTCCAGCCTCAGCACTGAGAAATGCATTTCTCTGATCCCCACAAACTTAATCCCATCTGCCCTGTCTGAACTTTGATATGGCCATGCTATTAAGAGAGATCTAAATGTCTGTTTTAACCTCAGTGTTCCACAGATATTGACCCTGTGGACAACTGTGGCAGCACACACGCACGCACGCACACACACACACACAAAACATGCACACATGAACACAAACAAGGAAACGTGAAATTACCCACATAAGGCGAGACAAATGGGGTAAAGAGGACTATACAGGGAACACAATCAGCCAAACCCACATAGATACGCACAAGAGAAAATGAGATGACGAAGGACAATGGTTCTCAGTTAAAGAATTGTGGGCAAGTTAATCCATGGTAAATCTTCCTAACCCCTGAGGGAGAATAAAACAAGCTCTCATTAACTACGGTCCACAGAATACAGGCCAGATGGCCTCAGCGCTCTCTCTCTACTGCAACCCTTTTTTCACTACCGCTCTCTCTCGCACTAGCAGCCTATCTCTTTTTTCTCTCATCGCTACCTCTGTTTACATTCCCCTGTCTCCATTTCAGCCTCCCCAAACCACTTCCTGACTTTATCTCTCACTATTCATATGGTCAAACAGTGTGCACCTTGCATGTGCATGAGTTGTTGGTCACTATGCTCCTTTTCTCTAAAACAAAATTCTTGTCTCTTTCATCACCACTACACTGTCTGACTTCTTTCCTTCTTTCACCTAGTCCAACTCCAATCCCCAGCTTCTTACCTTCAGTAGTTGTGCTCGGACATGTGCTTCTACCAGGTGGCTCTTGCGTAGGTTTCCAACCCTCCACATCATACAGAGTTTCCCATCCCTCAGCGCCACCACAGCTGTGTCAGAGAACACCAGTGTCTCGTTGCGCTTCTTGGGCTTAGCAATCTTTGCCATGACCGCCCCGATGATGAAGGCGTCGATGATGCAGCCCACAATGCACTGCAAAACGACCGCCAGCACCGCCAGGGGGCACTCTTCGGTTACGCTGCGGAATCCGTAACCGATGGATGTCTGCGTCTCCAAGGAGAACAGAAAGGCCGCCATGAAACTGTTCACCTGAAGGAAACACGGCTCCTCAACCACTGCCTCTCTATCAGACTCTCCCCCAGCCCCGGACTCTCCTGTCCCTGGAGAGGCACTTGAACTGGGGGCAAGTCGAATGGAGAGGTCCCCATGCGCGGAGGCGATGAGCCAGAAGGCAAATCCAAAGAGCAGCCAGGAGAGAAGGAAGGAGAGGGTGAAGATGACCAGCATCCAGCGCCAGCGGATGTCCACACAGGTGGTGAAGAGGTCACTGAGGTACCGCTGGCCCCTCTCGCTCATGTTGACGAAGGTGACGTTGCAGCGTCCGTCCTTGCCCACAAAGCGCTGACGGGGCCGGCGGCTTGAGCGCCGGGTGGCTCGGCGGCTGGTAGTGGAGGGGGAAGATAGTGAATCCTGGTCCGACAAGCGGCCTGCCACTCTTCCTCCTACACTACCGCCAATCCCACTCCTTAGCCCTGAGCACATTCCTGCTCCTCTCACCCCGCCTTCTGCTCCTCCACCTCCCCCGACTGACTCTCCCACGGCACTCTGCCTCCGTGCATTGTTGGTGTTGCCCTGTAGAGGTAGAGCTTTGCCATTGCGGGCGTGGGCCGGGGAGGGGCTGGTGGGGGTTCCTGACCCCGCTGGGCTTCCCCCTGCCCTAGCTGTATCTGCAGCACTCTGTGCCAACCTCATAACCTCCTCCTCCTCCACCGGCCCATCCACCACAGCACTGAAGCGGCGCTTTACACGTGCCGCTCCCATTACACACTATGTATTCTCCTCAGTCTTAAAAAAATGCACAATTATTCAGTATTCCTTGAGGTGCCTTGATTTGATATTACTGTAGAAATTTAACTTTTTCCGCCCTGGAATGAAATTTCAAGTTACACCCTTGATACAGAGAGGGAATCAAGTTATGTGTGGTATTGATAAAAACAATCAGTCTTTCACTGTTTATGGTAAAAAAACATCCTTCTTATGGGGAGATGCCGGCAAATCCATGATAGCCAATGGTAACTAGAGGAAAATTTTGTGTCCTTTCACCCACTTGTGGTGAAGTTGTTTCCGAGTACAGTCTTTCTTTTCAGTGATAGATCCCTCAGCAAACAATAAAGGGGGATTTCTTGAAGTAGGTCCACAGATATATTAATTAATAACCAATGTCCTTAAAACATACTCACTGAAGTCAGCAAACTGTGATGAGGAAGGATGTCACGCAACAATGGTCCAGGGAGTCAAAATTTGTGACCCCAAGTTTGCAAGCACTGTAGGATTGACAAGGGAGAGTGGGGAAGCTGTGACCTCAACAGACACTAAAAGAGCATGCAGGATAGGTTCTCTTCGGTTTAAAACAATGGCAGGGAAACCCTAAGCAGGCTACATCATTTGAAAAGAAGCTAAGAGTTGACAATACAATGGAGTAGGAGTAAGGAGACAGTTTAAGGACATATAACCTATTACAGAATACCTTGTTATAGCCTATATTTTAACAAGATGCAAATTAGGAATATAGTCAGACAGAAAACGGTTCAAGAACACATCCAAGGTAGGCTTCAGTCCAACAGTGGAAGATATAATTCAACTGTTTCTACCATGCAGTCTAGAGCAAGCAAAAGAACATGCTGTTTCTTACGGTCAAAGCTCTTCATAGCTTCACAACCCCTTGGTATGGTCATGAGGAAACATAGACAGTACATTGGTTTCAATACATCACAGATATGTTGATGTTAGTTAATGGTATACTTTTTTTTTCTTGGACCAAACCATTGAATATAGGTCCCAATGTTTTAATGGGCAAAAATGTAGATAATGTAATGTACAGACTCACTCAATGTCCCTGTCTCAGTTGACTTAAACCAGTCTTGTACCTGTTGCAGTGAAGTCTTCGTCAGAGAAATGTCACTTTTGCCTGACACAAGGGCCCCAACTCAAACTCCCATGTTTTGTTTACTGTTGCCTGTTCCCTCAGGTCACTGCTTTTACAATTGGACATTCTGTTCCTAAGGGTCTGTAGATCTGTTTGATGGCCATTGTCAATTTGGTGAAAACGCGTTTCTTATACTGACTGTTGTGTGGATTATATAAACTTCAACTATGCTGCTGTTAGCAATCAACTGCAACAGTCAATCTCTGATGAAACTTAACTATGGATTACCTTTGTGAAACATACACATCCCTTCATACACAGCAGACTTATCCTTCATTACAGCTGCAGTTGAGAAATCTCCTATGCCTAACAGATCACAAGAGGAGGGCAGGAAAACAAGACCAACAGGGAGTGAAACAGACAGAGAGAAAGAAATTACTTGGCTCTACCTGTGGCATTGCTTAGAGATCAATTTTGTGAATTTCACATACATATTTTCACTACAAAACCAAGACAAGTATAGTAAAAGATTTATGATTATGGAGGGAGTAGGAAAGTGCACCAGTCACCTGAGGACGTCCTCTATGTTTCTCTGTAGGTCAGAGGTCAAAGTTGAGAGATCATATCTAGTCCAGGAAGGAGAAGAGCTGAGAACTTAGTTGGTTGAAACAGTAACTGGCTTTGTGGGATCTAGTCTCTTACTCAGCATCCCTGTTTAAACCAGATCGCCCACTTCAAACAATGACAACAAAGCTACCTGAGAATCAGAAATCAGAGAAATTTCTAAACAAGAGAGCAGATAATCATATGTTGGTGCAATATGCAAATAATGACATGCAATAGAAACTGAAAAGGAAACCTTTAAGAAAAGGTAGTAATTTTCTAAAAAACATGCATGTGCATGCAAAATTCTTTGATATAAAGAAATATTTCTAACAAACTGAGAGGATAGGCAGTCAAAAAAAGCACAAGGTGAGGTCTAAGTGCAAATATATATGAGCATGAAAATAGAAGGTATGTTTGCAGTCTTAGTATTTACCTTCCAAAATAATTTCCAGAGAACTCTACTATTGAATCCTCACATGTAGCCTATTAAGAGCCTGTGCCCCTTAGGAAGAGTGGACAGAATCAAACCATGACCCCTACCCCAGCACTAAGGCAAATACAAAGAGGACAACAAAACAACAGACAATAGCTACTGTTAAAGGTTAAAACAAGGGAACCCATGTCACTCGAGCAGTAACAGCAGGGTAGACAAAAAGAAAGTCTACAACAAGTGAAAATGAGGAAAGAGATCCCTCCTGAAGTGAGAAGTGACATAAGGGTTCATCTTCACTTGTGTGTTGCCCTCCCGCTTTGATGCATGTTCACAGGAAGCTTTGAGCTTTGTTGGGGAAGTGTCGCAGAGGACAACATGGAATCTGTTGTTTTTTCCTGTTCTGTTTACTCAGCCAGTCAGTCATCTGTTTCCTATTCCTTCGGTTTAGGCCCACCCTTTCTGGTAAATTGCCAAAAAAACAAATGAGAAGAAACAAACAAAAATAGAGAATGAAAAATAAAAGGTAAGTATAAGCAAAGATGCTGCTGAGATTTCAAAACTCTGTGCCAAAACAGATGCTCTGGTGATGTAATTATCTTGTTGACCAGCCAAAACAGTGGAACATGAAGGATCAGACAGTCATGAGAGACGATGATTTTCTTTATCTCTCCACATTATTGTATCTATCCACATTTCACATCAGCTCAGATCTTAACTATACAACAAATATTTAAATGAATGCTGACCAGAAACCTACAGTTTGTGTTGTATCTCTTCGGTTTCTCTCGTGCAGTCCTTGGATTATTTAAATCAGTCTTTGCAAAAATGGTGGAGGCTTTTCTATAGACTGTTGACTCGAAGAACCAAATTCTGCCATGAAAAAGGGCAAAGATTCAGCCAGATGTGCCAGTGCAATCATGGAACCTGTAAAGAGAAACAGAAGGAAAGAATACAGTCACTTTCCATCTCAGTGTTTTGAAAATCATTTCTATACCCAACTGTGATTGAGCTGCAAATCAGCATCTGAATGTATATACAACACTGTAATTCAGCTATGTGCATTCTGGTGGGCATACTCTATTCATATGTTCACAGCTGCATATTTATACAGTATGTTCACCTCTACAAGGGCAAATGTGACATCCATGATCGGGACTTTACTGAGAAGACAAGTGAGGTCCCAAAATACGTAATGTAACATAATTATATAGGAGCCAAGGAAGAATAAACAATAATAAAGTTCTCAATGAAAGTGAAGCACCCTCATCTTGGGCCATGAAAACAAAGCGGTACAGATTGAGCAGTAGGCTATGATAGATAGGCAATAGTGGATTATGGGTGATGGACTGGAAGATATGCCGTGGATTTTCTTGGGTAAAGGTTGAGACTGGGATTGGAACTGAGATGGAGGACTGGGATAGACTGGGTTCTGGGTCTGAGGTGACGAGGGGGTATGCCTTGCTGCAGTGATGGCGGTATGCTGTGGATTACAGCTGCGCGCGTGACTCCAGTAATCTCACCGATCGTTCTGCTAATCCTCTGAGGACTTTATATAAGAACCACTACCATTATGGAAAGTGTCAGGAATGTCTATAAACACACACAGGTAGTATATGATATGGTGTATACAGGATTTGGGATGATACAGTATAAAAGCAATAGAGGTCTTTGGATCTAACAAAGAAACCATAATGATAATGTGCCTTAGTTCAGAAGAATGAGCTAGATGGGTTGATGGACAGGCCAAATGTAAACACACATCTCCTACTCTGCTATATGGTATATATACTGTACATAGGTATTACAAGCTCCAAAACAAACAAACAAACAAAGGTAATTAACAAGGCAAAGTAAACATGTCATCCCCCACAAACAATACAGTCCCTATCAGTAACAAAAATGTCACCTTGTTTTAACGTGCAACTGTAGCATCCCCCTTGGGCCAATCAGTGTAATTTTGAAAGTGCTGGAGTGCAGTGGTGAGATGCATCATTACCCAAAGTTACGCCAAAATCTGATTAGTGGTATCTGAGATATCATGCAACACGTAGAAGAACAAATGAATGATGTAGCATCCCCCTTGGGTAAATCAGTGTAACTTCTCACAAAAGGGATGATGCATTTTACAACAAAGTGGTGAGATGCATCATTCCTCCATGTTTCATCAAAATCCAATCACTGTGTCTGAGATATCACGTGTGTCACATGGTCAAACAAATGAATGGCAAAGCGCACCCCTTGGGCCAATCATTGTTATTCTGAAAATGCTGAAATGCAATAGTGAAATGCATCATTCCCTCAAGTTTCATCAAAATCAGCAGCGACTCAACAAAGGCCTATTTCACTGTGGGGGACAATCATGCAAAAAACACTACACTAGCTATCAAGTTATGCCCTTTCTTTGTGAGGTAGGTAGTTAATTACAAAATACGACAACAATCTGCATGTCCATGGATGTACTGCATGATTTGCAGCACACAGATGAGGGAGGATTGTCAGGGGAAGAGTTTCCATTAGAAGGAATAAGACCCAATGCCAATATGATGCTGCACACAAGCTTGTTCGGTTGTCAGATGTTTTATAATCATATAGGTATGCGTGCATGTATGTGTCATTAGTTATAGCCAATAATGACTGAAGGGCCAGGCAGCCAACGCAGAGCATTAGAAAAGCACATGCCCATTAATGCAGTTCATCATGCACAGACATTAAAGTATATTCTAAAGTATTTTATGTCTGTCTCAACATTAGGTTTGCATCCCCAGACTAAAAGAGACATTTCCTAATCATGTTTAAACATACAACCTACTTTGTGAACCAAAAATACCAGCAGTAACTCCTCAAAGAAAACCCTTTTTAGTACCAACAAAACCTATTTTTTCCCCTTTTCATATTAGTGCACAGTCACCAGTGGCTGCTATAACTGGAAATGAAATAGAAGAGTCTGTCTTGCTTGCTAAATTTTGATGTGACTTAGGATGATTTTCAGGGGATATGGTTACATCTCATCACCTCAGAACGGTGCAAGTGCTATAAACTAAAGGTCACAATGGTGTAAAAGTCAATATAGGATTTTATGGCGTTTACTGTGACTACCAAACTGCTTAAACAATATCTGCTGGTTAAGGAGTGCTTTTATTACACTGGTAAATGTAGTGAAATTGCATAATTTGTGACAATTATGGTCCCTGTCCTTTTTAGAGGGATGTGATAGCAAAAGTTCAGGAACAGGATAAAAAAAAGCCTTTGCAATAATTGTAGAAAATGGTTTGACTAGTTGATTTGACTCTATATTCGCACATTTCTGAAGGGGGCTCATAAGCTAGACAGCCAGTAAGTAATCGGAGCAACTTCAGGCAGTACATCTTGATGACAGCTCTTGAAATTAAGTCTTGATTTTCTGGCCTCTGATGTTAGGAGAAAGTTGAACATGTTCACAAATATTGTCTGAACTTTCTAATTCCACTGCAATATTGCAAATTTTCGAGCTGATTTGTATTGGCCTTAAAGGATAAGGCTGGTGTTTTTTAATGCATTTCTTACCGTCAACAAATCCTATGAAAATAACAAAATCAACAATGATTTTGTTTTTCTAACAAGTCTCGGCCATGTAGCCGATGCCCAATAAGCCATGTCCCAGCAGCCATAGTAATAAAACTAATAGTTTAACAGTTTAATAAAACTATTAAAAACACGTCAAAGAGCCATGCCGTTGCTCTGGGCCGCATATTTCATCATCGCGACAACTTAATAAGCCGACCATAAACAAGTTCGCGATCTCAAGAAAGTAGTTCTGTAGCACCGAAAATAGTCCCCGAAATGAAGAATTTGTTCCCATTTGAATTTGATTTGGTAATAACTACAATAGCCTGACTTTTCGTTGTAACAGTTAGCGATTTTTAAAAATGAAACTATGTCTTTGTGAGCTGTATTTAAAGGTTTTCAGTTTACAATTGGAGCCAATGACTTCCGGGTTGAAGGCTAGAAAGGGAACGTGGGAAGTCTGAAAGTAACGGGAGTAGAGCAAACGCATTGTTGATTTTGTTATTTTCATAGGAGTTGTTGACGGTAAGAAATGCATTAAAAAACACCAGTGTTATCCTTTAAAGGTCATCATGCCCCACAAAATGTGGCGAAAGATTCTGCAAGGCTTGGGTTCAGGAAACCAGTGTTCCTGCCAGTGGAACCAAAAAACAGGCTCTCAGGTCTGCTATCTCTGTGATTGGGCTGGAGTGCTGCTGGACAGCTGATGACAGTAGCAGGGTGAGGTGCTGAGGGAATATGTGTGTGTGTGTGTGTGTGTGTGTGTGTGTGTGTGTGTGTGTGTATGCAATTTGAGTATGCATGTGTCTCTGTGTAGCCTGTAAACCTTATCGCTGTGAGGTGGCAAATGTTCCAAATGACCCCTCACATGACAACACCCATGCAAGGGTGTCTGGGAAAACTGCCTGTGTGAAGTTGTCGCGTCACACTCTCACGACACCCTGGGCCGTGTTAGATCCACAGCACTGCCTTATATGATAAAGGTTGGGAAGGGGATGGCGGCACTAAAGTTTGTGGGTGCTTTAATGCAAGGCCTACATATATATATAACAGATTTAATCAAATTTCAGATAGACATTTCAGAGATTTTTTTTGTAATTATTGTAACCAAAAATGCAATGAAAATTGAAATGAAAATTACAAGTACTTTGGTTATTTGGCTATTTCATTTGGAAATATTGGACTGGTGGAAATGGTTTGATTCGTATTGGTTGAACAGCAAATGTAAAAGCTTCCATGAACTGGGGACAGGTTGCATCACTATTGTATGGTGTCAATTGGTGACAGAGAGTAGCAGAGAAACAGATATTTTATGTGAAATAGGTGTGGATTATTACTTTAAGTAGACCTATTGCTATAAATTAGTAAAATCGTAAATTCCTGGAGGGACTGATATTGTGATAAACAGCGAGCAACATTACCCAAGAACCACTGGTAACATAAAGCACCGCTTCTGTCTTTATCATCCAGGACTTGTAGATTATTTTACTATAGCCACCAATGCAGAAGCAATGCTGACTAGAGACAATTTGTCCGAGTTCATTATGTTGCCAGAAGAAGACATAGACAAAACTGCCGAAACCATCTTGATTGCATTAGATCACTCACTGGTTTGAATCAGTAAGAAATTACAATGCTGCACTCACCCAAAAACCTCCTACACCTTAACATCTGCTTTGGTGAGCCGTTTCATAATTCTCCTGCAGGACCCCACTAATCCATTTTTCACTACTTATCTTTCTCTCCTTCCTTTCATCCTGGGTCTCTTGCCTTGCATCCCCCCTCTCTCTGCCGCCTCTCTCCTGTCCTCTCTCGATCCAGATTATCTGACCATATTAAGGTGTTATGCAGCCAGATTAGGTTTGCAGGGAATATGATTTCAGTGTCACTGAATAAGCCACAGGATAAACTACTCTCACTCCTCATTTTGCTCTCTCACACTCTCACTCTTTCTTTCTCCCTCTAACGTAATGTGTGTGATCTCTCCTCCTCGCTGTGCCTGCGTTCTGAAAACAAAAGCTTCACATGGAAAACGGAAAGAAGATGAGATTCCTTCAACCACTTCTGTAGCGAGCTGTAGTTTCATGTGTCTACCCCAAAACAACACTTGTGATCATTAAAAACGTGGCCTTGGCTTAATCTATAGTGGTAGCCATCTGACACATCTCTACACTTATTGCTGTAAGACATAACTAAAAAACACATGGTAATATGTAACAAAACAATGAGGAGTTAGGCCTTAGTTTTGGAAAGTTTTCATAGCTCTGCATAAAAGGTCTAGGTTATTTCATGGATTTAATCTCAATAAACACAGTTCTTAAAGCTGTTTCAAACATTTCCTAAAGTCTGCTATAGTGTTGGGGAATATAATGTGCTTTAAGTAATGTAGGGTTCTTGCAATAGCCATTTAAAGCCTTATGTTGAATGGCCTAGGTCTTCAGTAAGGTCATGGACCCATGCCATTCTTGCTCTATGAACTATTTTAGGCGCCTGTTATGATAAATTCGACTGGATGGTTCCATGATGGTGTGTTAAATCCATACTGTCTCTGTACAATACTGAAAACTGAAGCTAGCCTCTTGATTGTGATGTGACAACCCAGATATGGAGACATCAATACTTGACATTGATCAGTGGAGGTTAGAAACCAGGGCACAGATTGGGTTTCTCTCTCAGTTGTCATGTGGCTATCTGTATCAGGCCTATTTCTCCCCCTGTCTCCAACTCTTTTGTCATCTAGGCAACTTTGCTCTCTTGAGCTTTATTTTTTAAGACAGCTTTAACAATGTACAATACACACAAACTCAAAGTAGTACTACAGATAGGCTACATCTGCAATGGCTGTAACAGCTTATCTGAGATGGCAGCCAACATCGAATGGATGCACTGAAACATCACAACACTGCAGCAACTTCCTGCTTTTGGCCCATCTGATCAATACAATACCAATGAAGTGATGAACTGGTGGCATCATTCATAAGTTGCTCTGGCTGTTGCGGCTGCAGTGCCGGAACAACAAAGCACCCAGAGCAGCAAACAGTAATATAACTGGCATCATCAAGAGTAAGATCCAACTGAATATCAGGCTATATAGTGTATGTGGGACTGGCACATGCCTGTATGAACCAAAGGACTAGTTATGCATCACAATTTTATAAGAAGGTTTTCATTCCAAAATGTAAGCACTTTCCTGATGCTTATCATACAATATTTCAACTAGAAAATGTGCTCAGTAGAGCACAAACCTCCGCCATGTCTGAAAACACCCCGCAAGCAAGTTATGCAACTTTTGGTAATATGCTACGCCCACCACCCTGCCCCGTTTTGGCCAATCGACATGAAAGGTTAATCAGCTCTTCCTTGGCCCATAACCAACCTTCATACCAACTTTTGTGCAAATCTGTGGCCAACTTTTTGAGATATCCTTCTAACAGACGGACAGACAACCACACATATGCGGGTGAACATTACCTCCTTGGTGCAGGTAAAAACACTAATCACTTCATCAATGTTCCATAATGTGTTCCACATTCAGCAACAATCTTATAAGAATCGGTATCAAATTTTCCAATTGCTGTTTATCTCATTCATTGGAATGAAACTTTTCACCTTTAGTTTATTACAAAAATTAACAAATCCTGACCTCCTTCCATATCAGGCCTCTGAAAGTATAAAATCAAAATGGCACCAAACCTTGTGTCTCATTTTAAGGATTTTGTTTCTTCCCCAGTAAAGAAGCAATTTTTTTTTATAAGAACTTATATAGTGCAGCTAGACTAGAAATTTACGTGAAGTAACAAAGAAGTACCTTTTGATTTGTGCTTTTTCAACCCCCAATAAACAAAAATAACAGGTTTTGGTTCATGCCAATATGCTGTAACATATTTAATGTCGGAACAATTGTCTGATGTTTGCAATGTAGTATGTGATGACTCAAACATTGTAAGAAAATGTAAACTACCAACAATAACCATTGTTTAGCATTAGCAAACAATTAGCATGTTTTGCCTTAAGCTTAAGATATTCTTTTGATCCAAAGTGTAGGCAATCCAAATGTAACAGGGCTGATATTTGTAAATTATCCCAAGAGTAGGGCTGATCTAGAATACAATTTGTAATTACTCTGTTTTCTTTTTTTCTTCCAGGTAGGTCAGCCCTTCTAAGAAAAACGATCTGTTATACAAAGGAGACCTAGCAAGACAGCAGCAACACCTTCAGTTACAGACAGACAAGTGTAGAGTATTTCATGATAACCTTTCATAGTAAGCAAATTTGGCATAGTCTTAACCAATGTAATAATATACAATTAACTTAACTTTCCTTAAATTCATCATCTATAGTCCCAGATAGAGTAACCAAGTCCCTCAGTTTCTAATCTTTATGCAGCGTATTCCATGCCATGAGGCAGAGATCATGAAAGCTTCTTACCCATCACTGTTTGAGCTGCAGGGACACTCAACAGAAATTAACAGAAAGGGACCAAACTTAAGTCCCTAGAGTCATTGTTTCTCTGTGTAATGTGAACACATACAGTAAATCGAAGGGGAGCTCAAATTATAAAGTATCACAACAAAATAAATGCTGAAAGAACCGAGTGGTCAGACACAGGCCACACTTGGAATGCGCGCGCACACACACACACACACACACACACACACACGCACACACACACACACACTTATCTGACAACAGAACAAGCACATGTGCAACATCATATTGGCACTGGGCCTTATTCCTTCTAATTGAATCTTTTCCCTACCATCCCTCCCTCAGCTGCGTGTGATGATCGAGGTCATTGGTGTGATCATGACCGAATGTTAATCTGGAGAGTTAAGATGGCAGGCTGCAATATGCTGTTAAAACTCTGAAGCGCTCTTTTCTAATTAAAAAAATGCTCAGAACACTGAAAAGTAGCTAGGATAATCAAGTCTGTTAAAGTTAAAGCAAACGCACTACTTTTATTGTTTTCTGGTATTTATTCCATGGGAGTCAGGCCCTTCGTGTCCTGTCTGGGGTCTATTTTAAGTAGAGATAAAAAAAAAATAAAAAGAGGAAAAAGGCAATACAGTGTGAAACAAAAATCGGAAGAAAACATGTGTAAGTCCAAAGTCTAAAATCCAATCAAACATGCTAACTTTTCAGTTTAGTGGCCTTCATCACAGCATGCATGGAAATGGAGGACATGTCATTAATATACAGATGTTGGCTGTAGGGAATCATGTGATCATCTCTACTGCATTACAATGATGTATTTTTCTTTATACAAAGTGATCATGTGATTCCCCACAGCCAACCACCTACAGACACCTGTATAACATGACTTACATGTTAGCATGTTGAAACGTTAGCATTTTGTTTGACATGGCAAAAATAAATAGGTAAAATAGAGAGCCCTCCTGTAAAATTTTGTGTGTGCTACCTTTTGTCCTTTTGGACACTGGACTGTTTAAGTAGGCCTATATGTTTTTAGTTTAGCACCACCAACAAAGAGACACTGGGAAGGCGCATCCTTTCAAGACTCACATGTTTCAAAGCATGCTGTATGTCTCTAAGGGCCTACAAAGCTCTCCGGCCACTTTATCTGTTCACCATTCATTCTCTCATTTCTTTTTTTCTCTCTCCACTCGTCACAGTCACACTATATTAAATATGTCAAATGACAAAGAGAAAGAGTAGAACGACAGCATAAGAAAGGTTGTGTTGGCTATGCATGGCTTTTAAGTAACACTATCTTGATATTTTTGCTCCCCTTCATCCAACTGTACAAGCCAAAGTGAAAGTAACCCCAAGTTAAATGTAATAAATGTAATAAATAATCTTTTGGTTAAAGACTGTGACTTCTTACACAGATAGCTTTCAGGATGATATCCTGATAGAGCCCCTCAGGGTTTGTTACCATCATTATGTAATCCTATTCAGGGCAGAGAGCAAATCATATGGCCCCAATAACTTTCTGAATCTTTTTGGAGCTTCAAAATTACATTTTAATTAACAGCAAGGATACCACCAGTGACACTGATATGACTGAAACCCACTGAGGAACATCAGTCTGCCAAATGAAATTCATTACATCAGGAGTGAGAGGTCGCCTGCTCACCTACTATAAACTGCACCATGTCTACCTAAAAATGAATATAGCCTATTCTTGCAAAGTATTGCAAACGCTTTTCAAATAGGATACCCCAGTTATTCATAGAAGTAGCCTAGTTTTACGTATTTTTAAATACTTACTGTACAGGCAACATAATTGATATAGTTGATGGGTTCAAGTGGCAAATGAGATCGATAAAACGATAAAAATGAATAAACAAAACACGTTTTGGAGAATAAAGTGGTGTTTTGGCAACTTCTTGCACAGTGTAATTTAGTCTGCACTTACCCGCTGTTGTCCTATTCTCGTGAATACAATGCGTTGTGATGATGGAATTTTGTCTAATTTCCCTCTTGAAACGAACCGACTCGCTGATGAAAACACTGATTCGGAACCGTGCGCGAGGTATCCCAGGCTGGTTCTGCCCACTGTCCGCGAGCCGTCAGGTACTGTGGTGTGGCGCGCTCGCTCACATCGGGATGCTGCCCTCACTGAAGGACTGCCGCCGGACACATGACTCTCCTTCCTCACTAACCTCCTCTCTCTCCCTCGATCTCACCGCACATACAGTGACCATGTCACACTAACGGATTTATTTACATTTATTTATATTCATTTGGAGTTAACGTGGATCATCGTGATATTCATTTTTTTGTAATAAATTAAAATATGTTCGCTACTTTTTTCATTAATGGGTTACACTTTCGGTTTGACAGGCTTGGCCTTCACAAGGGGAAACAGACAGAAATATGTGGTTTAATGTAACAGGAAAACTTGACTTTTAGTATGCTTGTGTGTCTTTCTATCCCTCTGTCTTCTTTTGCTCTGTGTGTGTGTGCGCGCGTGTGTGTGAGAGAGCGCGCGCGCGCGCGAGAGAGAGAAAGTGACACAGGCAGAGAGGAAGTGAATGAGTAAGTTATCTTCTGTGTGTGTGTCTGTTTACTTATGCTTAATCTGATTTAATCTCAGTCAAGGTGCCCAAGGAGTGACCTATGATGTCATGAGCTCTGTCATCCTATGCGAATAAGGATCAGACTGAACGTGGCAGAGGCCAAACAGTGAGGAGGAAATGTGATGCAGCCACAACAAGCACTTTGCTTCAGAGTATCTCTGCCAGCATGCATTTCCTCATAACTTATTTTCCTTCAGTAAATATTTCCAATTTCATATTGCACCATAGCGTTCATGACAGGTGTATATGAAATTAAAAGCCTCTGCATCTACCTGTCTTTGACTTCTCGAAACTGTCACTACAAATCCACGCCGTGCATAATCTAAATCTGTTAAGTCTGTGTTGGCAGGGCAATAAAATACGAATGACAAGTAAATTAACAACTCGATGTCAGAATTAGACTGCATCAATGAAACTCAGTGTATTGTATGCAACTGGCTGGCCTCTGTCATTTTAACTTGCGTAAGTGTTTGTGAAAAAACACTAATTGTAATTGACCCATGGAAAAATGTCCCAGGAGGGAGGAGGGGAGAGAGAGAGAGAGAGAGAGAGAGAGCTGCCTACTATGAGAGGAAGGTGGGGGCCATGATGATGTCAGACTTAAATTCTCTGAAAGATGAGAGGTTGAGAGGAACAAACAGACTGCTGTTATCATAGATTAAATTTTAGGACACCACAGAGTAAATGAGAGCACCTTACACTGTTCAGTTCAGGTGTCCCATGTTTTAAACCTCAACATGCATGAATCAATCAATATGATCAGAACTGACGTGAGCCAAATAGTATTTGCAAATACTTTCATGGTTTGTTTAGGTACCAGATTGTGGATAATACAAGGAGTGACAGCAAGTTGAGACAATCACATCAATGTAGTATACTTCTTTGCGATTGACAAGCCACCTGACACAGTCTATTCTCCTGTTGTGGTAAACCCCACCCATCTGGTAATCCTTGTAGCCCAAAACAAATGCTTAGAAATATTTACAACTACTATTTGACCCAAACCCAGATCAGAGCTATATCAATTTGACTTGTTTCACTGCTGGTGGAGCATGAAACTGTCAGTGTTTATTTTTACAACAAAACAGTGAGCCAACAGTTCCACTTCTCTTTTTGCTTCAGTGGCGGGTCACTTCCATACAGTGGTATTTACAGTGATAGCGGAGTGAGGAGAGGGACAATCCTTCAACCAGAGGCTCCGGGTTCAAGCCTTTGTGTCGGCAAGCAGTCCTCGAGTGTCATCGAGCAAGAATTACCTAATGGAGATCAATTAGGCATTACATTGTTATTCCAGTATTATTATTGAATAAGCATGGGGGATGCAATACTGATTTTGAGCCACCAGTGGGCAGGTTGAAACAATTTTTGCATCAGTCAAAGTGTCTGCAGTTACAGACCAGAGCGTCAATTCAAGACTTGGGGGATACAAGAGTCCGCAAGTTTTCATTTTAAAACTGGTAATTAGCTAATTAGACTAAATGGCTACAGATTGGCCAGGGGCCACACACCTGGTTTCTAAGGGCCTAATTATAAGGCAGGAGTGAAAATCAGCAGGTGTGCAGACACTGAAGAAGCAGAACTTCACACCTTAGGGTGTTATAGGTCTAGAGAGATGCTTCACCGCCCAAATAAAAGGAGATAACAAGAGAGGAACCCTACCTGCTTACACAGTTGATTTTATAAATAAACCCTCTAAAGTAAAAAATGCTGTCATTGGCTTCATTATTAATGACATCATTTTTCAGAAAATTAAAGTAGAATGTTATTACTTATTTGTTACTTTACAGTCTTTAAATATTTCATTACTTTTATTTAGTGGGGGTTGTTAAGTCGTCCCTCTTGGTAAGCGAGAATCCAATTCCCTGCTGGCCTGGGAGACGCTGGCTGCTGTGATAACGTTCCACGCCGGCCTGTGAAAGGCTGATCTGATTTCTGCAGATGGAGCAGCAAAGTCAGGCTCCGTACCCTGTAACAGGTTCCAGATTTTGTCATGGTCACACAATGTCCAAATCTAATGCGCCATGATTTCAAGGGGTAGACCATATTGGTTCAATGTGTGGTGTCAGATCTTTGCGGTGTTCAGGGGCCGACATCAGAGAAAGAAGAGAAAGGTTTTGGAAGACTGTGTTCACAAAAAAACAGACACAAACACTTGCACATGCGTATAATGCTCAACCACAAAGTGTACACAGGCAAACAGATCTTGTTATCCAAAGAATACAGAGGAAGGACAAAAGGGCCCATAGACCCTAACATAAAGACTAATTGAGTTATTTTTGGAGTTGGCAATTCAAACAATTGAGTCTTATTTAAATCTCATTCAAAAGGCAGACGAAGGCAGATGAATCACGTTTCGAACATACTTTTTGCAAAAAGGACAAGAGGGACGACCAGAGGAATATCAGCCAGGATAACCATGCTAAATCATACTGCAGTCACACACAGTACAAACACTGACTTGGTATCGGGGAAATGGAGAAAGTGACGGGCAGCTGTAAACACAGACAGGCATGGGGGGGATCAATAACTCATCGTAAGTTGCGAATCAGCCTGGTCCAACAACCGTTTGTCACACACAAGAAAATGTCCGCCCATTTAATCAAGGCTGCGATACTCGGGACGGTCAACCGGTGGGCAATTTGTCAGTCAGTTTGCTAAGAAATGGAGTAAGCTAATTAACAAAATGAATGAAGAAAGCAAGGACAGCCGGGGAGAGGTTAGGGAGCCGTTAGCGATGTGTCAGGTATTAATTTGTCATACTGTGACTGTCCACTGATTGGACTTGTTACAACCTCTCCATCTGGGCGTGCTGCATAAATAGATGAAGATATATAGAATAATAAAGAGTGTTTTTTCAACGGAGTGAGAGGGTGATCTCAAGCTTCATCGTGTTTTTACATTCTTAACCTCTGTGAACTCCCAGTGGTACAAAGACACCTCAGGGACCGTTTGGTCTCATGATATCTTGACACTTGAGATGCAGCAGTGCACAGAATGCAATAAGTGGCAGACATCATTTCTATTTGACAAGCATACACTTACTGTATATAAGTTAGTACAATAAATTGACTCCAATATAATCTGTTCATTGTCATGGTCATGTTCCATTAACTGGAGGCTACTGTGATCTCCATAATGCAGTTCTGGATGGAGCAACATACAGGAACGTTTCCCCTTTTAATGAATGCAGCAATTATTAATAGGATTTAGAATAGAATTTATTGAGTGAATATGGTCATTAATGGCCAAACAAAGCAACCCTGGCCAGGTTTGGTGTGATCCAGGACTTATCACAGGAGCAAAAAAATGTTATTGATAATATTATGAAAGAATAAGGGGAGAATACACACAAGTGGAGAATTTTTCTCCAATAAATTGTTGTTTGTGTAAAAAAAGAAAAAGACTTATGAAATAAACCAGCCTATATGATAAAAGGGACACAAACGGTCATCGCCAGATTGGATAATAAAGACAGACTGGACATTTTGCATCAGTGTTCACCAGTCTCCAGGCATCAGCTTAGGTTCACTGACTATTGATCAAGGGAGGGTCATTTCACAACCCAACACACATGCAAATAATAAATAGAGGTAACTTAGGTTGACGCATAATATTAAAAAGACTGGTAATCTTGAAATGGCACTTCAGTTTATCACAATGGCTATTATGGACACTACAGACCACAGCGTTTGTATACAGCTGCAATCACTGAGCCAGTCCTCATTTTCACCATTTAGCCGAATTCATAACAGGACAGAAAAACGTATTCCCATATACAGAATTTGCCTGGGCTTTCTTCTAAAGACCTTCCATATTTGTATCCTAAAGACTGAGGTAGATGGAGAAATGCATTGCAGGTTAAAGTGCTAAAACAATGCTCATAGCTCAGGTAAATATAATTAGAAATTATATAACCTGTCTACACAGACTGAGATTGATGTGGTGTACTCACAAAGACAAATATACAGCACACTGCTTAGACCCTCATCTCTTTCCCCCTGCCACTTTTTTTTCCATGTTTGCATGTTAGTTAAGCCATATCCCTTTCCAAACGTCTGGTCCATTACATATTATTATTCCCACAGTGCGTATAATCTTTCTCCCTCCTTCTATGTAAATCTGAGACCAGAAGTGTACCTGATATCACTTCATTAAAACTGTTCTGCACCCCGCCTTCCTCTCTCCGTCTCCATCTCCATCTTAACCGCTCTAATGTAGTACCTGTCCGTCTCTTTGTACCAGGGAGCTTGGGCTTCTCATCTCTCATGCCTCTCCCCCCTCTCTCCTATTTTGGCATGCCTGTGCCAGGTATTTGTTCAAATTCCTCACACCCCGTGGGGATAGGTATGTTCCCCCCTTGCCCCTTCCCCCTCTCGTCTTTACTGCCTGTCTCTGTCTATCTTATGTACGCCAACACATGTATGAAGCAGCCAGCATGGACTCCCTACCACTAGCATGAGGCATACAGCCTACAGATTTTAGTGGCTAGTCACCACTAAATCGTTTCCAAGTTGTTCAGCCTCTCGGAGCACAGAGTTGGCGAACCACAGCTGTGGGTTCCAGTTCTGCCTGGCCAAAAACAACTTGGTGGCTAACAAGCAATCCTAAGTTGCTTTTGATAACTGCTGAAAGACCCACTTATTCTGTGATGCTATCAGAGCTTAAAGTCGGGTCACTTATTAGTCTTACCATTTGAACTTTTCTCTGACATGTAAAAATGTTGTTACAGTCAGTACTAAACTGGATAGTTAATCTCTTCTATAATTCAGACACCAAATCGCCATATAAAGTCCCTTGCGGGAGAGCAGGACGCCTTGTGTTTGAATATGAGTCGATGTGGTATTGACATTGGGTCGGAGTTGAAGTGCGTTAGTTATTGCAGTGCTTCATGAAATGACAGCAAATAATGTTTCGCTGGTGTCTCAGCATGTCTGTCCGTCTGCCTTTCCCATGGAGACTCTAAGCTCTACTGAGTCATGCTGATTCTTACTGGAAGAAGCAACATACAGCTTTACATTTACACTCACGTTTTTTAAGGTGTCAAGCATAAACTCTTATCCAGAGCAGCTTATAATAAGAGAGAGCAGGTCGGGGTTCAGTATCGTGTTCAAGGACACTTCGCCAGGACACATGGCTTTTGGGGTTTGTGGTTACAGGGCAGTCTCTCTAACCACTAATTCACCTTACCGCCCTCATTTTACTCTCTATGATTATAAAGAATTAATTGATTGAACATTAAATAAACATGAGTCTTGATTCTACCAGGGAACCTTGGATCACCCGAGTCATTTTTACTGATGGGACCATCCAGGTCTTAACATCTATAATGTTGATGTACTGTTATTAAGGACAATGCTCACCTAATTGATGCTCAATAATTTATTGCCTTTTCATTGCCAGGGATATCTGGATGATTAAATGCATATTTTTGTTTTTAGTGCCTTTGTCATTATGACTGTGAAGTTTCTGTTAACTTCACTAAGGAAGAATATCACAGGGTAAATGTTCTACCATGTGTTTTACAGTTTATGATCTTCACTACATTTTTTCTCTCTAAAGTCATCACATCAAAGTGCTTTAACAGTACTGTTAATGAATAAACCCATTCCCTGTCTTAGTGTCATACACTAAAGCACCCAGGTTAAATAAATCAATGAATTGATAGCTTTCAAATTATAGACCATAGTTGGCTATATCTGTGACTTATACAGCGGCTGATTATTTGCCAGAATATGATGCCACGATACCATTTATGGTCAGATGCTTGACTTTCATGGAGAATTGTTCCAGCGAGTTCATAGTGAGATTTATGCCTGGCTCAAAGGTATTGAACCCATTAGAGTCATCAAGCCAAGTTTGACATTTCACAAGCGTGATCAAGCTTAAATTCACCCCCCCCCCCCCCCCCAACTTGGCTATAAAATGAAATAATTCAAAGCACAGTCAGCACACACTATGAGAAACATTACTGGCATTTTTAAAATAACACTGAGCAAAGGCCTATAGGCTGCTGACATTGAGATGCATTTTCAGTCCTAATCCAGAGCAGTTTAAATAGCAATTAATTACTATAAAGTGCATGTCTGTGGGACTAAACCGGTTTGTCTATTACATTGCAACTCAAACCTTTCCCTAGAGACTCCCATTTAATAACATTTCTGTTGTCTGCCCCTGCTAGATAGCAGTGGAGGGTGAAATCTGAGATCAGAATGGTCATTCATATATATTCTATTACTGTGCTACTTCTAATGAATGAAATGAATAGGCTAGTGAAATTATCCCTCATTTGGCTGGGGATCCCCTGGACCGCAGTTTAAGAGCCACTAGTCTATTATTCAACAATACCACCACATAGGACATTTATCACTAAATAAATAGGTCAGAGATGCTATAATTGTGTAAATGTTCCGCATTGTGCAGGATAAGCCCCCTCCGCATCCCATCCCACCCCCACCTCCCCCCTGCTCCGCTCTGCTCCTCTCCCGTCGACTCAGACACATCAAAGACTGAGCTGAGGAGACGGGAGGCGCACTGAGAGAGCAGGGGAGATCAGCACAAAGTTTGGAGGAAGAATATCTCCGTACTTTTCAACTACCACCTTCTCTCGTTGAAGACAAACATAATCCTAATTTTGTGCCCAAAGAAGTGGGAGGGAATTCTACAGATGAACAAGAAAAGGAGATTTCGAAATGGAAACTGAATTTTATGATCAAACAAATCCATGGAATATTATGTTTTACAGCGACTGGAATTAAGTTTGTTTGAGGTAGGCTCAAGAAAAAAACGAATTAATCCTTGCGACTATATGCCTATTGTGTTGATTAGGCCTAGGACATTAATTTGCAATTAGTCTTCTGTATTCTGTATTGGTTAAGGCCCAAACATATTTTGCGCTGGCACAAATATTTTTTTCAGGCGACATCTTAATACACAATATTAATCAATTAGAACTCAAATATACTGGGCGTAGCCAATGTTTTGTAGGCTATTAAGCCTATATTCCCCCCCAGTAGGCTACAAATAATTTTCACGTAGTCCATTGCACACACGATCGTGTAATGTGTCTTGTGTGTAACTGTGTGTTAACTTTTGGTTTGTAGACCTACTGTATTTATAAAATAAATCTAAATATAGGCCATTAGCCTACTACATTGACATATTTGCGCCGCAATCCAAATAAAGAACTACAGAATAGATTATATGATAGTGAATTGGCCATTAAGGCAAATCAAAATAACTAAAAATAATGGAAACATTTTTCCCGCAAACACTGCCTGAATGAAAAGGCCATGTGTCATGAAGATAACATAGCTGTTATTTCAAGGGACAAGTTAAGCGTACTGAGGCGCGCGGCACCGCGGGGGTTTGGCTGCTCCTCCACAGTTCAACAGTAGCTCTTAACCCCGGTGCCGAGCGGGTCACCATGTGTCATATAGGCCGTTTCTGTCTGGCATGTTTACCCCCTGTGTCTGCTTTGATGTCACTGCATATTACATTTCTCCAACAAATTACCAGAGGACTGTCAAGCACGACAACTGACAAATAAAATGACACAAAATAACATCAATTATGACTCTGTCTTCTCCTGGAGCAGCAGAACTAGGATATATTAGGATATGATTGGCTCAAATTTCAGTAGCCTTTAAAATTAAAATTGCAAAGACAAGCAGGGCTCAGTGACCTGCCGTGAGTCCTCATCCCGTACTGACTGTCCCGCTCCCGACAATTAGCAACCAGCGAGCCGGTGGAATTTCATGAACCGGTGAGGAAAATGTTCTGTAACGTTAGAAATGTGGTGACAGCGTGACGCTATGCGCTCCGGTCTCCACATCCACAGGCCCGGTGCGCAAAACGCTCGACAACACAAACCTGGACATCTAAACATCTAAAACCTGAGAGTTTATGACTTGTTTGCGTTCAACATCTGAATAGGACAAATAGCTTTTTCGAGGCTTATCACATCTTTTCTTGTCCCGTGGAAGTGTTGCCCAACTGTTGACCTTAACAAGGAACAGGCCTTCGGGGGGTTTTGTCTAGATTTACAACCTTCTATTGGAGCCCTCCTACTCTGAAAATCCAATTATTTTACTAAAACCATGACAGGCTCGCCTGGCTCCCTCAGAAACTATAAAACTGACAAGGCTATACCAACCAGTGCAGATTTGTGTAAAACGTAAGCCATCGTGACATGATTTCCACTACAATACAGCTTCATCTGGTGTCATCATTCAAATGTCTAGATAAACCATCTTCCTGCTACAACATTATGCATTCATAGATCCAAACCAACTGTTGTCCTTGTGTTAAATAAATGAAACTTCCAGAGACAACAGAATATAACAGAGAGGGAAATAGTTGGCAAAACTGACAAATATCTTTTTGCTCTCCCACTTCTTTTTCCCCTTTGACCCAATTCACCCTGCTTCCCTTCCCTCTGTCTCTGCTCAAACTACTTTTCTTACTTAACATGTCTTTACTCAAATAGTTTCTTGCCTTTTAACATTCACTGGCTGTATTCCTTGTAACTTTCAAACCTTTTATAATTTCAAACCATGGACCTCTCAGGCTCTCTGCCTCCACCCTCTCCATACACCTTCCCTTTCATCCCCAATTTCTCTGTGCCCTCCTCCTCTCCCTCCATCTCTCCATCCCCGAGCCTGGCTTCCACCGCTCTGTTCTGCTCCCTGCTTTCCCTCCTCTCCCTGCTGGGAATCACAGGGAACCTGTACACTCTGGGCCTCCTGCTGAGGCGCAGGAGAAGTAGGAGGAGACGTGGAGCAGGATCGACCTGCTGCTTCGTAAGAATACCTGTACCATCCTGCCTCGCCAACTCCTCCCCTTCCTCCTCCCCCGTCTCCTCTTCCTCCTCCTCCCTTCACCTCCAGGTGCTGAGCCTCGCTCTTGCCGATCTGCTCTACCTTTTCACGGCTCCCTTCATTGTGTATGACAGCCTGGCATCCGGCTGGGCCTTCGGGGAGCTGGGCTGCCGCCTCCTCCTGAGCCTGGACCTCCTCACCATGCACGCCTCCATCTTTACTCTCACTGCCATGAGTTTGGACCGCTACCGGGCCGTAGCCCATCCCCTCCACACCTCCTCCTCCAACTCCTCTGGCCTGCTGCGTGTGGGCCTGGCCTGGGGGCTGGCAGTGGCTCTCAGCCTGCCCATGATGATCACCCTGCACCTGGAGGACGGGGACAACCAGGAGGGCCAGCTGTGTGTACCGGCATGGGACGAGCAGAGCTCCAAGGCCTATCTGAGTGTGCTGTTCTGCACCAGCATTCTCGGTCCCGGGCTGGCCATCGGAGCACTATATGCAACTCTAGGCCGCCTTTACTGGGTGTCCCAGACCCGGCCAGCCTGGGCCAACGGGGGCAGTACTGCTTGCCCTCCCCGAGCTCCCAAATCCAAAGTCCTGCTCCTCATCCTGGGTATTGTCCTGGCCTTTTGGGCCTGCTTCCTCCCTTTCTGGATCTGGCAACTGCTGCCTCTGTACCAACCTGACATGCTGCGGACAGTGCCGGTGGGGACACAGGTGACGGTGAACCGGATCCTCACAGGCCTGACCTATGGTAACTCTTGTGTGAATCCATTCTTCTATACACTATTGACTGGAAAACGAAGACGTAACCGCCAGACGCTGACGTCAGCAAACCAGCTCTGCCGTAAGAGCAGTCCACTGCAGTAGAGTGTATGTCCCTCTAACAATAGAGACTATAATATGTGTTTGTGTGTGTATATATGTGTGTTTGTGTGTATGTGCACACGTGTATGTGTGGAACGGTCCTCTATATGAATGGTGGATGTATTCCATAACAGGCACCAAAGACCATTAATTTAGCCTTAGCCTGCAGTCTAAGAGGAGCTGAGCAATAATAAATGATAGCACTTTGTATGTATTCTTTGTGAATGGACAATATTTCCTTTTAGGAGATTAAAGATAAATGCTATTTGGCTCTTTACCAGTGCAAAATGACAATCTCTGTAAGATCTGTCACCAAATTAATGCTTTATCTGCAATGTTTTTCAAATTATATTGGTCATATCAAATATAATTTCTTTAATTACTGTAGTAACAAAAAAATATTACCACTTGGTTTTATAACAGTTTAATTATCTTATACTTTGTGACTATTGTAAAGTAATACAATGGCATTTTTTAGGCGAGTTGTTACTACAGTAATTACTGGTGTGAAGTCATGTAATTTACCCAGTAAAGTCAACAGATTTGAAAACAGAGGGGACTGGTTTAGTTAAGATAACTAAGTTAAGATAGCTAAGATAACTTGTGCTATATAATATCAGAGAGCAGAGTTTACATGGCATCTTGAGCATGCACAAGCATTTCCAGCAAAATGATGATGCACTTCTGGCTGATTTTAGAGTATTATCAAAGAAAATATTTGCTTTTGAACAACTGGTTATAACTGGTCAGGACATAGTGACATTTTTGAGCAAATTGTTTGTTGACACAATTAAGTTTGAGTGGTTGAACAGTCCTTGCATTGCTTCCCTTGAACCCTGACACATTTAAAACAACTGAGTTTTTATCACAACCTGCATGCTGGGTTTGAAAATGTTTTTGTTATGAATCATGCAATGCTTTGCATGGCCTTAAAAAGTTTATTTTAACTGATGTTTATGATATTGCATAATATATAGCCTTGAATAAAGAGTATGCTTCACTCTGTGTCATGGGCTCTATAGCTAGAGGAGAAGATGGGGAAGTGTCTTTTCTTGACCCTGCAAAAAAACACAACATAACTAAAAATTACACGTATTATGGTGTTTAAGACCATAACAGATGGGAAAGGGGGGAAAGACTGAGCTTGACAGAAAGAGGAGAAAGTGGTGTAGTGAGATTCGGCCAGTGGGAATTAGACAGATAAATTTGGTGATCCAGAGGTAAAAAGCAACAGGAGAGAAAGAAGAAGACTAAAACGCAGATGGTGATAGGTAAGCCTAAACCCAAGACAAGTGCTGAAAAGAAGACAACGCAAAAGTGCTGAGTAGAGGAAAATCCTTGAGTTTGCGTTCATACTTTTTGTTTGTGTGTCTGTGTCAGCATGTCTGCGACTCTAGAAGGTCTTCCCCGTCCTTGTGTATACTGGCTGTCCGGTGTTTCTGTGTCTCCCTGTAGCACAGGCCTGTCTCCGTCTGTCTGACTCAAAGGCTGTACTGTACTATATCGCAAACCCTGCTGCTCTTTGACGCAGATGAGCAAATATTGTTGTTTGACAGAGAGGAGTGAGGTTGGGGATGGGATGATGGGACAAAGGGGTGTGGGGGGGCATTGCATGAGTGTGGAGCTTTGGTCAGAAAAATAGCGGGGGCGCATATAGGAGAAGGAGGACCAATGGTTTTGGCAGAGCGAGCAGGGTTGAGAAGAATTGGGCAACCTACAGAATGTAAACCAATAAAATAGAAAACTAGGCAAAAAGATATGCTAATGAATCATATCTTGTGAAAATCAATCAATCAATCAATCAAAAACAATGCTACTAGTATGAAGGTTGTGTTTAAAACCATGTTTAAAACTCCAATGAATCAATGTAACTTCTGAACAAAACATTTGTTCTTATGTATATGTATATATCAAAATAGTTGTTCACTTGGGCCTCCTGTTTACAGTGCACAAAAGGTCTGTGTGCTGAATAATGCAAACTTTCCTGAAAAATGCCCCCTGCCCCCACAACAAAAAAAAATAGCACACTTTATGGAAACACTACACTCAGCGCCATTACCCTTTTCTGAAAAGTTGCCCAATTGTGCCATATTACAACTACTGAGGAAAGGGCTTCTGGTACTTTTTGATTTACTTTTGGATTTACAATGTGTTTAATGTATTTTCAGGTATATTGACACCCTATGGCATCCTTATACCTATACAAAATGAATCAAATATCTCTTGTCCCAGTGTATAATGTAAAACACATGCCACATAAATGTATTAACTCCCATTAAGGCAAGAATGACATAGGACCCATAAGTCAAAAACAGCAATATAGTCCTTGAAGGAAATAGACAAAACATCTGAATTAAATCCAGATCTGCACAAGATTTTGGAAGAATAAGGGACATTGATCCACCAAGTTAAGTTTTTAATTTCATCACTGAATGTAAAAGACCGTGTCTCCTATTGCATGTGAGTAATGGTGTTTTCTTAGTCCACTCAAATCACATAGGAGGGACCATTAACCTCTATTAACTGTGGTTAACTGTTTTCATTTTGACATTTAATAACTTCTGTGTCTACAGTACATAATCCCCAGTACTCTGGTAATAAGTTGAGAAATTCCATGTTAAATGCAATGTAAAATGAGAATTTGAATTACACGAGGAAAGCAAATGTGGGTTTTGGTTTATTTATTTGCATATAAAGTGCATACATGCAGGAAAATGAAATGAAAAGAAGACAAATCAAGGGCTTCAGGAGGAGCCAAGAAACCCTTTGGGGTTTTGCTGCATTGGTAACACCAACAGGTTGAAAGGACACAGACCTAAAGCATTTGTCAAGGGAGCTTGTGGGTTTCTTTCTACTGTGGTGCCCATTATTTCTGAGGCTGTAGGGGCCTTCTGTAGTCTCTGCTGCCCACCATGTGTTTCCATTTACCTGGCCTGCCTACCTCTGAGCAGAACGTTCCCACTGCAGTTATTATCCAGAGCTCTGTGCGGTCGCACCATGGGGGGCGCTTCTGTTGTGAAGCTAATGCAATAGCCATCCACCTCTCGCAGACAACTGCTCTGAGGCACTCAGGGCATTTGACTTGAATCTTTTGCAGACACTTTGGAAAGCATGAGCTCTCATATGGGACTTGGTGATTTTTGGACCCCTGGGCCATACCGAAATGACAGAAGATGGAGGGTGCAACTTATATAAAGATGAAACCTATCCAAAAAAGACACTTGGCCACGCTGTGGATATTAAACCACAGAGAGTTGGTGCAATTTTGTGAGTCTGCATACTGGACAGGTTTTGGGTGTCTGTGTATTCTAAAACTCCATATATCAGATGATTAAGTTCTCCCTCAGGTCTGCTGGGATGACTGAGTGTTTGATAAACTTCAAATACGTTTTGTTTAGTCAACCCAACCAAATGGATGGAAAATATTGTCTCAGTCGGAGGGCTGGCCAATCCATAAACGGTTCGTTTATGTTGGTAGTTACCAGCGCTTGCTGACTTGCTCCAAACATAACTTTTGTCCTTCTGCTCCACAGAAACCTTTGATTTCTTCCTGAGGTGGCGGGCAGCGTCCTCCTCTTCTCTTGTCCACAGGGAGAACGAGAAGACAAATATTTTCTTTTGGGAGCATTGCTCTGTTTTACCTGAGGATTTCATAAATCCAGCACATGTCCGTTTCCTGGAATCGCCAAGCGTCTTTCCATCGCAGCGCCCCTCGCCCCGCCTGTCAGGCCCTCCTCTTGACCAGTGTTTGAGGCTGGTGCAGGTGCCCCTCCCCTGGGCAGCCTGCTCAGGAAAGCACCCTGCTGTGCAGACGAGACTCGGCCGCAGCCCAGGCCAAATTCACGCTGTGAGGTGTATAAGAGGCTCCCTTTCTCTCCAGACATACACAAAAAAGATTCCCTTAGCACTCCTCCTCCTTCCCTCCTCCAAAATTCAATCTCCCCATCTGTTTTCCCTCTCTCAATCACTCCTTCTATCCCCTACACTTTCTGCCTTGCCTATACTGTCTCTCTGTATGCTCTCACCTCATGTGACATTAGCCTTCACGAGTTTGACTCAAAGAAGATCTAGCTGTTCACTTCATGAATAACAAACACTTTAAAGGTGTACTCAAATGGTGTAACAGAATTATCATCAACCCAGTAGTATCACAACTTTCAACAACCAGCACATGAATACTTATATTGTAACATCGCAGCAGTTCATATCAAACATATCAAAGGTTCAAGTTTATGCTACCCGCAGATGTCAACACAATAAAAAAAAACCCTGCTTGTAATTGCTGGTTTGACGGCAAACATTCAAACCTAGGGACTGACAGTGTTTCTTTGTTCATGCCATAGCAACCCCACCGTGAGGCGCCCTCCTCCCCATCACGTCCCCTGTCTTCACACATCCGTGTCAGCCGCCAGGATCAGGCGAGACCCAGGCTCGCATGCCTTGAAGGCCGGAGGTTACATAAACCTACATACGCATTACAGTTCGCACATGGGCTCTTACTAGGAAAGACAGTAAATACGGCACGTCTGCCCCTCTCCCTCCTCTCTCTCTCTCTGTTGCTCCGATTCTCCGTCCTTCCCAGTCTCCTCCTCTCTCAGCACACTGCCCGTAAACAGTCATCCCCGTCAACTCAGGCGTCAAAGCTCCCCTGACCTCTGACTTTCTGACACTTCACTCATCTGAACCCCATGGTTCATGCAGGGAGAGGGCCCATCTCCGAGGATAGACATTTTCATTATGCACAGAACATTGCTCAATATTAGGACATAGGCCTGTGCCTCACATGTGTTTAATAATCAATTTTTTTTGTTTTTAGTCATGGCTCAACGGCCTTCTATATGTAAAGGGGCATTTCAAACACGCAAATGACACCTGAGAGTGACTTCAAAATAAAAGTTCAAAGTGGTGAAGTTAGGGTATAAACTGTAGTAATTGTTAGTGTAAACTGTCTTGGTTCCTCAGGATAAAAAGATGACAGTAGGGTCTATAAAGCCGTCACTTCTTATATCTAAGAGTGTATAGTGTGTAGGCTACACTTAGAATTAGAGTGCCACCTGCAGGTAAAATAAAAATTAAGCTTCAAACAAAGGTGGTTTATTTGTAACCACATTAAAGCCCGTAGTTACAAACCAGGTCATTGCATAACATCTCTCCTTCTCCTCTTCCTCTCCTCAGTCTGAAGAGTTTATGTTCACAATAATTTGCTATTTGACAATTCAATATGTAGTAAAAGTTCAAATTCTTGCATCAGTTTGGTTATAAAAAGATTGAACATAAATAAGCCTACCAACGCCTACTGAAAACTACAGCAACTACTTTTAGTCACCAGTGACATTAATGTAGACTGCATATCTGAACTTTGCAGACAGAATTTTCTGCCTGCTCTAATGGCCTGTGTGCTTGAAGGAGGCCCACCAAAGTCTGTAGACTGCCTTGTTCCAAATCCAGCACCAATCCCTACCTGTTCCAAACAAAGATCACAGCAATGGGGTAAGTGCTGTTGCATGTAAAAAAAAGTTTGGTTGGTCAATATTGCCCTTGTGGTACTGCCATTAACTTGAGTGTAATGTGTTGAAGGTTTTAGTTTCAGTAGCGATGGCTGTGAAATGGCTGCAGTTGGTCGCTGTCTCTGACTTGCTCAACACGTTCTGCCTCTTGTCAGTCTTTGCACCAGCAGCCTGTCTGGCCTGGTAACTGACACATCAAAGTAACCGAGTCCCCAGAGGACTCCTCCCCTCTAGAGGGCTCCACACTGCAGCACACTCTCTGTTCATCCAGTAAAGAGGCAATACTTCAAGAAGAAAACTTATATCACTTTACTGATATGGACCTATTTATCTCCAATGTTTATAGGCAATTCAAACAAACAAAATGTATATACAACAGATGTTACTGTTAAAGCCTGTCAGTCCTCGTATCAACAAATCAGATGATTAATTTGAGAGTGAAAGCCAGTGGTGGGATTGAACACTCTAATACTGAACCTTTAAAAACAAGCCATTTCCTCTCAAGTACTCCGGACAGGCCTTGATCCTAATCAAACTCAAGTAAGTAGAGTTTTCCAGGCTGTTTTCAACAACCTGGAACACAGAACAACAGAAATTCAACTAGGGCTGGTGGTTGTCCAATCTGTTGATCCATGTCCCCCCACACAGCGTTCTCACCTTCCACAGTAACCTGCACCTCCTTGGTTGTGTCTCTGTGCACCTGGGTGGTCAGTAACTGAACACCTGTACCTGCCACAGTGGCTCTTAGTAACCTTGTCTATCAGAAAGGCCTGGGAGCCAGCAGACATGATGCTGTTGTCTCTCTCTGTGCTGTAAACCAGAGCAGGGGCTAGCTGGGAGGGCTGCTGGATGTTGTTCTCATCCTGTACCACAGCAGCCACAGAGGGCCCCCCTCCACCAGCAACAAGCCTTCCTTCAGGACCACAGAGGGCACCTGGGTCAGGCCTCATCCACACTGTCAGAAGATTGTCAGGCTGCAAGGCTGACAAACTTCTGTCAAGTTCATATTTTAAAAAGTGAAGAAGGCTATTTAGCATGTTATCAACTCGCAAAAGAAACACCAATATTCCCAATTGGTAGATTATACTGTAAAGATAAAGCCGGTAAGTATGAAAGGCCATGCTGAAAGAGATATTAAATATATTGGCCCCAGAGTTCAACTATGTTTTATTTAATGTTAGAATCTACTATTTTGGGACTTTTTGGCCAATTAGTTGTTTTTTTTTCTTAGATTATGTTTGACTAGCCTACAGTAAAGTGTGATGTACTGCAAGTATGCTAATTAGCTAAAATTGCCACAAACACAGCATCCCTGCCAGCTGACTTGCTACATATGATTACTATACAACATTAGCTTGCATTTGTTTGTATTTTGAGCAATGACACAATGCAAAACCCTCTGACAAGAAAGTCCTTAGGGATCCCAGAACAAATCAATACACAAATAAAATCCATAAACACCCCGTTTAAAAGTAATGTGCAGACAAATCTGCAAGACGCGCATAGGCTGGTAGACATTGTAATAAAGTTGTTGGAGCCTACCGTGACTATCAGTGAGAAGTCCTGTAATTTATTTGGTCATGAGCTCCGTGCTGCTGCTCGAGGCTCCTTCGCTGGAAAGTTTGACCCGACCTCGCGGCCTCTGCCTCCTCTAGAGAATTCGTCAAGGGTGGCAGGGAGGCGGTGAGAGACGGGCCAGGGCAGCCAGGTGAGGCACCATCACACCTGGGCTGAGGAGGATTTTTGTGATGCTCCAAGGCGTGCTACGCTTGCTTGGCGGGGGAAAGCTGGTATCTCGCGCCCTCTCGTGGCAGCATCGAAGCCGAATCGAATCCTCGCAAACAACATCCACCGGAAGCGGAAACAGCTACGTAGCAGTGGCTAACAACATTTTGGACAAGCTGAGTGTAGGAGTCAGTTGGACATTTTTCATTTTTATTTTTGCATTTGAGAAGAAAACGCCATAAGATAGGATATTGATGTCATTTGGTGGAACTCAAAATGGCGGGTGAGTGTGTAAATATTGACCGTTTTGTGTATTTTACTGCAGCTTTAGCCCTGCCGACCAGCTGCTTTCAATCAGCTGGCTAGCTAACGTTAGCTAGTTAGCTTATATAATCATGGCGGAGTGTTGTAGGTTGCTGCTGCGCACTGGCTGCCGCTGGTTAGTAGTAAGATGTTCAGAAAGATCTTTTCGAGAAATGCATTATGATTTATGATTAACCTGTATGTGGATTCATATGAAAGTTCAAAACATGCCACAACCACCGGAGGGATCAAGAAGTAAGACTCTAAGTTAGATCACATCCCCAAAACATCAACAATAACATTAGCGAAGGACGTTAGCTGGTTAACGATAGCTAGTTTTGAGGTAGTTTGGGACTATTAGTAACTGAATCAAACGTTAACTGAAAAACCCTTCTTTTCTCCCCATTAATCAGACTCACATTGTCTCTCTCTGATGTCTGTCTTTTTGTCCTAGCCGCCGCAGCAAATGGGACCAGCCCGGCCCAGGGTCTGGTCCTGGTAGGATGGGGGAGGCTGAAGCTGCACCCACTGGGGCTCTGGATGCAGCAGCTGCTGTGGCTGCCAAGATCAATGCTATGTTGGTAGCCAAGGGCAAACTCAAACCATCACAGATAGGCATCCCAGGACCACCTGATAAGGTAAGGCTCAGAATTTTACATAAATCTAAATGTGTTCAATCTCTTGAACACAGGAAGGACATGCATAATAGATTTGAGACTTTATGCTAAAGTGACATATAGCTCTCTCGTCCTTTCTTTATTCAGGCTATGGGAGTTGGAAAGCCTCAGATGCCTACGAAAGCCAAGGATGATCTGGTGGTAGCAGAAGTTGAGATCAATGATGTGCCACTCACCTGTCGAAATCTCCTGACACGCGGCCAAACACAGGATGAAGTGAGCAGCAACACTGAGAATCAAAGCCTGTAGATTTAAATTCAGTGCTAGGCATGTGGATTATTTTCCACTGCGTTTGTGGAGTTTTTATGTGTTCCTCCTATGGTCTGTCTTCAGATCAGCAAAGTGAGCGGTGCGGCGGTTTCCACTAGAGGGCGCTACATGACAGCAGAGGAGAAGGGCAAAGCACCAGCAGGGTGAGTCCTGTCTCCTTCACACAGACTCATGAGTAACTTCTGTTTGCCATTTCAATAACTAACCATGAACACAAGCTGATCTTCTGTCCAGTATTGTCATGTCAACACAACTTTTCTGCTCACTCCCCACAGGGATCGACCTCTGTACCTGCACGTCCAAGGCCAAACTAGAGAGCTTGTCGACCGTCAGTACTTCTCTGTTAACCTTATCTTATCTGTCATAGAATAATGAATGCATGTTTTATATAGCCTTCAGTTAGAAAGGCTAATGCTTTCTTTCGCTCTCTCTGCAGGAGCGGTGAACAGAATAAAGGAGATCATCACCAACGGTGTGGTGAAGGCTGCAACTGCCTCATCATCCTCTTCATCTTTCTCTCCCAGTGGAGCTACAGTCACAGTTTACCAGCAACACAACCCACCTCCACCCTCACTGCCCCCCATGACCCATCACAAACCACACTTTCAGTCAGGGGTAAGACAGTTCCCCTTTCTTCATTATACCTCTTGTGAACTCAGATGATGTCCATACATAAAACATGGCAATCAGGGTGGGTAGCTAACTCTTTTAGGCCACCTGCCACTTCAAAGCTTACCAGGCCATTTCAGTGTTTTGCCAGTCAAATACATTTTTAGAAAGGAAAAAAAAAACTTCAAATGAGAGATGGCTATCTGCCAAAGCAGCTGGTAGAGCAGACAAACCTAAACCAGTCAACATTTACCAGCTTGTGCGAACTACCCACAGTGAGGACAATACTTAAGTTTATGCCCTTATGTTGTCTTTTCCTCTCAGATGCACTATGTTCAAGACAAACTGTTTGTGGGTCTGGAGCATGCTATCCAAGGGTTTGTGGTCAAAGAGCGGGTGGAGGGTCCTGGCTGTTCCTACCTGCAGCACATCCAGGCCGAGACTGGGGCCAAGGTCTTCCTCAGAGGAAAAGGATCCGGCTGTCTAGAGCCTGCCTCCGGACGAGAGGCCTTTGAACCTATGTACATCTACATTAGGTGGGTGTGATCCTGTGAATTAATAGAGATTAGAAACCATGTTTCTCAAAGAGCTGGTGCCAGCATATGCAATAGTGTGACCTTGCTACAAAGGGTCTTTTGCAACAGTGTGGGCTTCCTAGATCTGATTGCAGTCTTTTTTTCTCGTCAGTCATCCTAAACCAGAGGGACTTGCAGCAGCAAAAACCCTGTGTGAGAACCTGCTTCAGACGGTGAGCAATTTCCTGATACCGTGACATGATTAACCATGATCTTTATCCAGTTGCAACATTTGTGCTTTTATATTCCACCCACAAATGATATTCTGAAGTACTTTGAAATTTAATAAAATAGTGTCCAACTCCCCAAATCAAAAGCTATTGTTTTTGCCAGCCCCTTCTGTTCTCAAAGCTAAAGATCATTGGCAATGAACTTGAAAAACACCTGCATTTTCTTCCGGTATTAACGGCGCCATCTTCTACAGATGTACGATTTAGATTGTACCTACCTGCACATGTGGTGTCTGGTTTGTCAACTTGGTGGCCCTCAAGCTCAACAAGCTTCATGTCACCTGATTGTAGTTGTGATAATTTATAAACCACAAGTGTTGGTGGCAGCAGAGTGAAACAACACGCTACATGAGAAAAATAAAATGGCCCACTGCATGCCCTGAAGAGGGGTAGAAGGTGAATGTGTGGTACCACCAAGGGGAGTAAATGAGGGGCACAGAATGATTTGACATAGACCTGAAGAGTTCTAACTATTACAGTTACGGTTTTTAAAGTAACTTTTTCCTCTGAAATACTGTTGTGCATTGTGTTCTTGTTTGTTTCTTTATAAATAGTTTTATGTTCCTTGAACTAGTTTGAAGCCTTGTCTGTAGTGGGTCTCTTTCTCTTTCTATAGGTACATGCAGAGTATTCTCGCTTCCTCAATCAAATGAGTGCTATGATGCCAACACAAGGTATACAGCAACTGCTTGTCTGTCTTTGGTCTAGCTTTCGCTTTTGGTTTGGGAATATACTGTAGTTTGCTTCAGCTAAAAACTTTGTCTCATTAATCACTGAATGTGGGATTTTTAGTAGCCATGGAGAGCGATGCTGACATGATCTGTTGCCCTCCTCTTCCTCCTTCAGGCTTCATACAGCCTCCAGTGGTGAACGGGATGCCCCCCCAGCCTCCTTACTACCCCCCTGCTGGGTTCCAGCCGGGCTTCCCCATGCCTGTACCTCCCCCTCAACCCCAACCTGTCCCCCCACCTTACACTGGGCCCCCTCCCATACCGCCCGGGGCACCCGCAGGTGTGCCCCCCCAGTATCCTCTCCCCCTGGCCCCTGGCCCCGCTCCTGGCACTTTACCACAGGTAAGACTCGGGCCAACATATCACTAATTTATATAATTTAGAGTTGCATTCCAAAATGACAGATACACATTTAATGGATATCTAAAAACACATATTCTTACAAAATGATTGTTGGCACAAAAGTAAATCATATTATGTGTTACTCTTTAAGTCATCTTAACACCTTTGCTCATAAAGTTTTGTTTTTGTGGATTTTTGAAGTGTTGACTGATAAATTCCAGGTATATTAAGTGTTTTGAAATTAAACCTTTCATATCTTTTGTCCATCTCATAATCAGGCTCATAAAAAGCAGAGGAATTTATCATGTTTCATATGAGTTTGGAGATGATTCACCGCATGCATTTTACATGTAACCATGCATAGTGATAACTGATTGGTAATTCTAACTTCACTTATAGACACTTTATTGAATTGTTCTGATATTTCTTCACTCTCTCTCTCTCCAGAATCTTCCTCCTGTCCCCTTTCCTCCATCGGCTGCAGCGCTACCCAAAGGTCTGCTTCCTGCCGCTCCAACCAATCCACCACAGAAGAGACGCTTCACAGAGGAGGTACCAGACGAGAGGGACAGTGGCCTACTGGGATACCAGGTGATCAGCAGCTCTCTCAGCTCTAAGCTTAGAGACCCTCATCACTCTTTCCTTGTGTTTAGTTTTCACTTTAGTTTTCTCCTCTCAGCCTCATGGCCCCCCTCCCTTGTTATTCCTGTTTTTTGTTTGTCTCTCTGCGCTTTTACTATTGGGCAGTATGCCTGCTGTGAGTCGGGTTCGTCAGTTGTTATTCTGTCTTCACAGTCTGCAGTGTATCCGTTTGTCAAGACCATTTTATCCCCTGTCCCTTCTACAGATTCATAAGAGTGAATGTTTTATGTATATGGTTTGAGATTATCGTGGCCTGTTTCTTGTTAATTCACTCATGTGTTTCTGATGGAAATATGGAATTTCAGCAAAAGGTATTATTTACAATTAGGTTAATGTATTTTTTGTAGTGGCAGAAAAAATATATTGTAAACAAAGCAGTTGAGTATTAGAATAACCTACAATGACAAATCTTATCAGTTTGTTGATAGTGCTATAGTTATAAGTCATATTTGTCAGCACAGATGTTTAGATAAAGGGTTTAGTTGAGGATGTCTGCTAATCGTGCCTGTGTGTTTTTCTGCTCATAGCATGGACCCATTCATATGACTAATTTAGGTGCAGGCTTCCCAGTGGGCAGCCCCGAGACTACAGGACCCCCACCACCGAGTTCCTCTGGCCCGCCGAGTGAGAGGGACAGGTACAGAGACGTGTTTTTTTTTTTTTCTTTTCTTGGATGTGCAAGGGTCAAGAGTCATAGTTGACTCACACTCTGTCTCTCTCTCTGTTCTCCAGTAGGCAGCTAATGCCTCCACCACCCATGCCTGTGAATGGAGTGAGACCCAAGATGGAGGAGAGGAGGGCACTGCAAGGCCCTCTGGGTAAGGGCATTATCCCATGGATTGACAAATCCCTGCCCCAAACCCACAGTTCCTGATTGTGGACTGTGCCCCATCATCTCACCCTGGACCCATGTATGGCCTTAATGTAGAGCAGCGAAGAGTAGAATGTGAAATTCTCCCACTTGTCCAGGGACTGCGTCTTGTTTTCAGTGGTTTTATTAAAGATTTGTGATTAGGTATATCTTTTACACAAAGCTCCGGTAGTCCTTGTAAATATGCTGTTTTCTCATTGATGTGATGAGACAAACAGTTGGCCCAGGAAGGTTCGATTTTTTTGCCGGTCTGGAATATAGAATCGCTCTGTTCTTCTGGACGTTAGCCTGTTAGTCCCTAACCCCAACCCCCCATACACACACACACACACACACAGACACCCTCAACATCAAAATGGCCCTTATGATTCTTATGATTCTTACAGGACTCTGCAGCCGTGACTTGAAATCTCCAGATAGTGAGGTGGAGCTATGAGTAAACTTCTTTTGACTATTATTCTCTGTTCAGTTCTTTGAAAATAAGTCTAGGGATAAGGCTTAAAACTTTCTTTGCCATTGGACCCCCCCCCGCCCCCACCCCCCTTTGACGAGCTGTTCCATTCCACCTTACAGTCCCTTTCTGATGACATCATCAGTCTGGAGTGTCTGTAGTTTGTATGCTTTCCTCACTAACGAGAATCTCTCTTGTTTTTGTGTTTTCTCTTTTTCTCTGTGTTTTTCTTCTCTTCCATGTATCTCTGGGGTGATGCTGGATACTGATTGGGGGTGGGGCACGACTCTTCCTGTGATGCTGTCCTACCGCTCGATTGGACGGCCCTAACACTGTCGCTCCCCACCAACCAATGGCTGCTTTCGACCAATGCCCCTCCTCTACTCCTCTGCTGACATAAACTATGACTGAAATCTATTAACAATTTGTTTCTCCCAAAATGTGTTTGTACGTAATTAACTTGCACCTGTCTTATTTGGAACATATGTGGTTGTCTATGGTTGTTGCTGTTTCGTTGTTTTTGTGTCTGTTTTTCTCTCCCCATCTTCCTCTCCCTCTGTCCAAATTTGCCATCTTCTTTCTCCCTTCCCCCACCTCCCCCTCTTACTTTCAGAGCCCTCAGTGAAGCGAATGAAAACAGGTTTGGTAGCGTACGCTGGTGACTCCTCTGATGAAGAGGAAGACCACTCCACCCCCAAAGCCTCGGGGCCAGGTAACCCTGGGGCCGTTCCCCTCATCCCCACCTCCTCAGGCTGGACACAGGGGTACCGCTGCCCTCCTCCGCCACCCCCTCGTGCTAAAACACAGGCACAGCAGCAGCCCATGCCTTTCTGGATGGCACCTTAAGACGGGATGGGGCCCAATGCGAAGCTAACCCCCCCCTCAGTGCTTTGTGCAGCCCTGTCCTACAGGATGTTGACCCAAACTGAGCCCATCTCTCAACACTCATCACCCATTCCTTGATTTTCTTCTATCATATGGATGACTTCATTAACAACTATGTTGTTCACAGCATCATTTTAGTACTTGGGTCCAAATGGACATCGCTGACGTTTTAGAAAGAAAACTACTCATGTTTGGGTTTCCTCTGTGCACATGCTATAGTTTGAAGAAGATGAACATTTGCAAGTCTGATACCCCAAACTATTTTGTGCATTCATAGATGGTCAGTTGAGTGATATTCTGCCTCCAGTTTTATTTGGTTTGGAATGATACCCATGCCAGATGAAGTGTTTGAATATAGTTTCTTTGTAAAAAACAAAAAAAAACAAAAACAGTTTCACCGGGTAATGATGTTGTACATCACTGACCACCTTTTCATTTTTATCCCCAGTACAACTTTTCCTACTTTCTCAACCCCCTTTCCTTTCCCTGTCCAAATGTGTGATACCATCCTTTGCTATTCTTGACTCTTTTTGTACAGATCATATTGGACTAATGTGTAGTAAACCAGTTGAATTTATTTCATGCTTTTGTGAAATAAATAAACTTAATTTATTGCTGTGTTTCAGTCTCTGTTTTTCATTGTCTTGTGTATTTTTCTTATGTGGATGGATGATATTCTATTCTGTCACAGTCTATGGAATATGCAAAAGATCATTATCAGTTGAGTCTGTTACATCTGCCAAATATCTGAGCTGTCAGCACCTCTGTATGTCAAACTATAGATTCATTGGCAAACTGTTAATGCATAATTTATGATACAAAATGCACTACTCATCCCCATGTCAAAAAACAGCCAGCACGATGACAGCAGTTTTTGCAATGATAAATATCAAAGACAAATTGAAGGAAACAGCAGCACAAATGTGTGTAATATAGCGTAAGAATTCATAAGACTTGCATTGTGCATAGTGTAAGAACAGAACAAAATTACACTAAATTGTCTCTGCACAAATAAAACATCATGTAATATAGCATAAGAAGATATATGAACCAGTCAGTAAGCAATAGCACTGCTATAAAGCAATCAGTGCTGAAATCAACACATTCAGTTTCAGATCATCTCGATCACTGGCTCTCTAGGAGGATTATTCTTGTTATGCTGAGCGATGCGACTCTCCATGATTGGGCGGAAGTGGCGGATCAGTCCCTGTAGAGAAATAAAAGGATGAATTAAGAGGCAAAAGTGGCTGTTGAAATGTAAATATTGGTGTCTATACTTCCAGCTTCACGTGTCAGCTCAGTCCTGCAGTTACATTTGGTCTCATGTCTGTTGAATAGTTAATAGTACAGTGCAGGAGATGTCACCTGTACAGGCCAGGCAGCGCCGTCCCCCAGGGCACAGATGGTATGTCCTTCTATCTGCTTGCTCAGCTCCCAGATCATGTCGATCTCTGAAACGGCCGCCTCGCCTTGCACAAACCTCCACATCATCCTGTCCATCCAGTCCACTCCTACGGTGAGATGAGGAAGAGACAAAAGAACAGGCACAGCGGGAGGACAGAGACAGTATGTTAGATATTTGGCTACTTATACAAGGGAAAGGCTGAGGTGATGAAGCGTTGAACAGCATGTTGTTACATTGAATGGTGCATTTCTATCAATAGAAGTTGTGCAGTGCCTTACCCTCTCTGCAGGGGGTGCACTGGCCACAGCTCTCATGTTTGTAGAACTCAACCAAACGTGCAATGGCTCGGATCACATCAGTCTGGTGCAAAAACACATTTTACAGATTGTTTGACACATCTTACTTTTTAGGGTCACAGATGGTACGGTGTATTGCTTCATGAATATTATGTAGGAATTGTTAATTTACAGATTTATCCATGACGATGATGGCAGCGGTGCCCAGCGCTGTCTCTGCACGGACCAGGTCATCAAAATCCATCAAAACATCATCACACACGTGGCGAGGGATGATGGGAGTGGAGGAGCCCCCCGGGATTATTCCTAATAGATTGTCCCAGCCGCCCCTCACTCCTCCTGCACCAATCATACGACAGGAGAGAGGAAGTTATGTCAACATCTCATAAAATATAAATATCAACAGAGCGGCGGACTGTACACACCTGCGTGTCTGTCTATGAGCTCCCTCAGAGGAATAGACATCTCTTCCTCCACTGTGCATGGCGTGTTCACGTGACCAGAGATGTTGAACAGCTTCGTCCCAGAGTTCCTCTCCCTCCCAAAACTGGCGAACCAAGCTCCGCCCCGGCGACAGATCGCAGGCGCCACGGCAACCGTCTCCACATTGGAAACTGTCGTCGGGCATCCAAACACCCCTGAAGGGAGAGAGATGCAAAAGCTGTGAATAAACACCTGAAACTGTAATTACAATGTAAACCTATTGTAGCGTTTGTTAAACCATAACTAGCCCCAGTGGGAAAAGGGATGCAAAGACGAAGTGTTTGAGGTTGCGGTGCTTTTTTTTCTCACCTATGTCTGCAGGGAACGGTGGTTTGAGACGGGGTTTCCCTTGCTTGCCCTCAAGTGACTCGATGAGCGCAGTCTCCTCCCCACAGATGTAGGCTCCTGCTCCTCGCATCACAAACACGTCAAAGTCGTATCCCGAGCCACAGGCGTTTTTCCCTATCAGCCCTGCATTGTATGCCTCATTAATTGCCACCTGTTCGAAGAGAAGAGAGAGGTGAATACGACATAAGCTACACCAAGTCGGTGTAGTCAGACTAGCAATTCCATCCATCATGTTTATTGTGTACCTGTAGATTGGATGACTCATTATAAAACTCTCCTCTGATGTAGATGTATGCAGCCCGGGCCCCCATGGCTGCCCCGGCCACCAGGCAGCCCTCTATCAGCTTATGGGGGTCGTGACGCATTATCTCACGGTCTTTACAGGTGCCTGGCTCCCCCTCGTCAGCATTCACCACCAGGTACTTAGGCCTATAGGACACAGGAGGGAGGAAATGTACAGCAAGCAGCCTTCAACACACTGTAATCACTGGTGTGGACAGTGATACACGCCTATAGTCTGTCTGGCAAATCAGACCTTGAACCCGTTATAGGCATCGTCCCACTCTTTTCTTCTTCTGATGTATATGTTGTATGTATATGATGATATATGATGTAGTATGTACAGTATATATGATGTAGTATGGTATATAGTGGTGTACACTACCATTATCTCAAGACCATTTTGATCTAACGGCTTTTGCCTAAATGCTTGAAATGTGTTTCTTAGACAAATATAAATAGTGAAGTTGATGTCTATGTATGAATTTTTTTCCAAAGCCTTTGCTTTTCCATCAAGGCAAAGAGTGGCTACTAAAAGAAACTAAAATATATACTGTATATATATATATATATATATATATATATATATGTATGTATCTTTACTATTATTCTAAAATGTGTAAAATAGTAAAAATTGTGTAAAAAGTGTGGTGTGTCCAAACTTTTTGACTGGTAGTGTATATGATGATGTAGTATGTATATTCATAGTATTCCCATGATGTCACATGCATTTTCTACCAATATGGCGCTTCAATACTACACAGCAATACACACAGCTCATTGGCTGTGTTTGTAATTTGATTGTAATCGCCTGTTAATTTATTACAATCACTTGTTATTTTTTTTTTTACAAAGATGGCCGTGTGGTGATGTAACAGAATACTATGAATATGATGCAGGTGGTATATGTTATATAGTGATGTATGTATATGATGGTATGTAAAGCCCTTTGAGACATGCTTGTGATAAAGGGTTATATATAATTTAACATCTCTGCCTCTCTGTTACCTGCCATCGCTGGGCCTGTTCATGAAGCTCCATTTCATGCCGGTGGGGAAGCCAGCTCCCCCTCTGCCCCGAAGCCCGGAGATTTTCACCTCATTCAGGATCCAGTCTGCTCCCTTCAGCACGATCTCCTTAGTCTTGTACCAGTCTCCCCGTTTGAGCGCTCCCTTCAGTCTGGTGGGAGGAGAGAGAATGGCAGAAAAGGCAGAAAAGGGAGAGAAGGAGATTTCCATTGAGCTCCGGGTTACTAGAGAATGGGTAGAATGGTTTGTTTTAACAAATGTAGCACTGTGTATTGACCATTACTCCTAATGACAAATACATGGAGAAAAGGTTGAAAAACGGTGGAGTTTTCCTTTAAATGTTTTCACCTCCAGTCATGACGGCCATATAGGTTTGTGAATATTCGGTCTTGGTCACTCAAAGGGCCAAACTTGGTCTTTTTTGGCTTCTCCTGGTGACAGAGAACAAGAGAAACAGCGAGTGTAATTCAGAGAACACCCATGCACAATAATGTTACTGCAAAGATGGATGCATGTGAATTAGAACTGCCAAATTCTCACTGGATGAATATGCCTATTAGCCTACTTGATGTGTCAAAATCTTATCTTTCAGCACAGCGTCTTCATATTGAACACTCGCAGATGGGCATGTGGGCTGAGTTTCATATTCCTGTTTATAATGCTGAGTTAACGGGAACACAGCCTACCTGTGGCTGCGCTGCAGTGCTGTAGGTTAGACGCGGGCCACAATGACGCGCCGCAGCGGAGCGCGCGCCAGCGGCCCACACCATCCGACGAACCAGCATCCTACGGAAAACAACCCCAACTTACTGCAGACTATTTAACACTTAATACGTGCCTTTTAATTGAGATGCATGTATGAAGGCATGTATTTACCAAATACGGCACCGACGTGGCTAGTTCTCTAAAACTGACGTAATCTGACGTAACGCTACTCACCTCGCCAGAGATGTTGGAGCCAGAGTCGAGGATGTGACTGATGGCTTGGAGATTTAGGCTGCCCTTCCTGCCTGGGTCTTCGTTTGACCTCTCATAAAACCAAAACGGTGTTTGAAACCTTTGCTCTGTAAAAAAGACCCGGTGTCGTAGGCCTGTTGGTTAAAGTCTAATTAAACTAATAGGATTAACCAACTACGCAACATCCTATCCCAGCTGCCCTTGCGGTGCGCATCAGGTGTCAGCTTGGGCCTGAAGGAGGCCACACACACACACACACACACACACACACTGACCTTAGATTACCTTACCTACCTACCTCCCTCCCTATGTGTGTAAAACATAATCAAACAATGATACTGACAAAATTACCTAAAACATTGAGGACACATACTGTATATAGTACGCTTTTTTGCTACTGTAAAATTATGTTTAAGCCTAAAGTAATATTTCAGTCTAATGTTTAAGACTAAGTCTTAAACATTAGACCCATAACCTATAACCACAGAAACCAATAACCACAGAAAAACGCCAAGGTCAGGTATCTTTATTTATTTATTTTCTTTACATTAACTGAAACAAATGATGGGAAAATGAATTCATATCTCTGAGAAGGTCCACTAAAAACTGAAAGACAAAAATTGTATCCCTGATAGCGGGGTCTCTATTCAAACCAGACCCCATGTCCCTTCACCGAAGCCAAGAAAACAAACAGCTCACATAGAAACACACACTTCACAGCTGGCATCTGGTTTACCCTCATTCATTCACAAAGCTCTGACTGGGAGTACCAACACCCTTCATATACAGGACCGACCCTCACACTGCTATTCCAGTGTGACAGGTTTTCAGTTTTTTTTAACCACACAATAGGTTGAATTCATTTGGTTTTAAACTTCAAATGGTATAATACAAAATCTACAAAATCTAATGTTTTGAAACTATTGGCCCTATATTTATATGAAGAGTGTCAATAGCCCTACAACACCAAACAATTTTATTTTGTATAATCAGTTAGTGCATTGCTCAAGATTTCCTGAGAATAGTTGCAGCACAAAAAAAAAAAAAAATCCAAGGCAACTTCACCCCAATATATATTATATTTGACTATAACTCTGTACTAATATGCAGGAGGAAGAATATTCAATGTATTTGGGAAATTAAGGATTTGTTATTTTCTATTTCTATCTTACAATCTTAAATGATACTGAGTGAGTTCATGGACTAGATATTGAAGAAGAAGGTCAAACAAAAAGCTCGAAGCTCTCAAATTTCATAGTGCAAATAAATCAGAAATTAAAATTTAGTTTTTTTTTTCTACACAGCAAGGAGTGGATAGTGCACACAAGCCCAGACCAGCACTACTGCTACAGCAGGTTCTGGCTACAAAGGTTTCAAGAGAATTGGAAGTAAAAACAAAACTGCTGTCATTTAAAGATGTATTGATTATGATAATGCAAAGCAGAGCATTACTCCCTGCAACAGGCCTTAATGGCTACTGGTCTCTTGGCTATCCAGGGAAAGCATGATGAAACGAAAAGGTTTTTGGTCTAAGATACAAGATGATGAACTCAACATTAATGGCCCCTTAGAGTCAGCGGTGGCCGAACTGAAAGAGCCGTCATGCAATGACACGTCATACAGTACTGTACATGTTGAATTAACGACTGAAAAGCACATGCTGCTCCACACATCAAGTGAAAATGTCAAACAGCAAAGTCATGACAGTCGTTTTGTGTTCCAGCTACAGAGAAGGTTTTGACCTTCTGACTCCTCTCCCCTCTTTGCTCCGTTCCCTTCTCTCTACCCCGGAGGATGGAATGTGCCTGTTTTATTGCGGTACCTGACGGGGTTAAATGTGCAAAGAATGCATAAGAGGAAGAATTGCCAACAGAAGACACATAGCCCATAAAGGGCATTCAGGTATATGGAGATGTTGAACCAAAATCCTTAGCGCAAATGCAGCGTCTCATAAGACTCCAAGAGATTCGGACCAGATCAGAAGTGGACCTTGGTCTGTGGGTCACTGTGTCCAACCCTGGATTAGGTCTCAAAATGAGTTTCAACAGAAAAGCCATAATAAATAACAATAAATAAATAAATACAGAAAAAAGGGCAAGCCATCTTATTCATTCCCTCTCCTTGCCCCCTTTCTATTTTTTTTTGCAAACAAGGAAACCAAAGGAGTGCATTGGAAGACTGAAATGCACAGGCTTCGGAAAGGAAGAATCGTCATCAACGTAAAAAGTTACATGCAAAAGCGACCCATATTTTTAAATCAACAACTACTCAGTGACCCAGACTTTGTCTCTTTTGGTCAGGCATTTTACACACAGCACTAAGGCTCTGAGACACTCAAATATGGAAGCAGTTCCTTTCTCATGGCTATCAAAACAGTTGGGAAGAATCGTGGAAAGTTCTTCAAACCCAACGTTGGCTACAGTTTACCTCTCTCTTCTCCTGTTAACTTAAGATTTAAGAAAGAGTTCAACTAAAATCTTTGGTATAAGCACCGAATGAAAGGGAATATTCTTATGACTAACAAGAAAAGAGACAAAAAAAAGCATTATTGCTTACAATGCACAGAACCAGTTTGATTAATTAGACTGCATTTCTACCCAAAACCACCAGAGGTCAGTGGGTGCACAAACTCATTCTCATCACCTACGTGATATGAATTGCACCTGAATCAATACATTATGTTTTAACTAAAATATACATCTTCAAATATTCCTCCATTTCTCAGCTCTGGATTTTAGTTTGCATAGTGAAAAGCATCCCAGTAACCACACACTCAACACGCGCATGTCCAGCCAAAAAAGACAATTAAAAGAAATAGCTCAAACCTAAAATACAGAAAATTAAACAACAAACTGAAAATAAATTTTAAAAGACAAATGAAATCAAATGCCAAGAGCCAGGAGACAAACATGTAAAATAACTCTGAAAACCCGTTTTCCATTTTTTTTCTTTTCATATCTTTTAGTTTTTTTTTTTTAAGCGCTCTCTAAGTGTGAGCAGCAGGTCATTAGTCCAGCCACCTGAGTGAGATTTTTTTTTACTGTGGATGCTTTACCACACAGACAGACAGACACACACACACACACACACACACACACACATACACACACACACACACTCTCTTCACTATTCTTCTTCATCCTCTTCTTCTTCTACTATTTCCTCTTCCATGTCACCTGCCCATCTGTCACGCTGAGCAGCAGGAGAGTGGGTTCCTCCTGGATCCTCTTCCTCCGCCTCTCTGGCCCCTCGCAGGCCTCGGAGAAGCAGCTCAGGATACACCCCCAGCCTGTGGGGCCCGAGGTGGGCCAGCGCCTGAAGGGCCAGGGACCTCTCCCTCTCCACCTCCCCCGGAAACATCAGTGGAGGGCCGGCCCCTGACCCGTTGCCGCGGGGCAGGAACACCGAGGAGTGCGCCTGTAAGGACGGGGGCTCCAGCGGGTGGGAGTGATCTCTCCCGCCTCCGTCCCCTCGGACCTCCTCGCCGTGCCCCGGCCCTCGTCTGGGCCGGCGGGTGCGTAGCTCCAGGCAGCTGTGTCCCTTGCGGTGACGCTGGAGGTGGTCCTCTCGGGCGAAGGCCTTGTGGCAGAGCGGGCACTCGAAGGGTCGCGCCCCGCTGTGGAGGGACAGGTGATTCTTGAGGTCGTAGGAGTGGAGGAAGCGGGCGGGGCAGTGGGGGCAGGGGTAGGGGCGCTCCCCCGTGTGTTTCCTCATGTGGATCTTCAACTTATCATTCCTAATGAAGACAGAGAAATAAGAAATAATAAAATAAGTTAGGGGATAGTGATAGGAGAAAGAAAAATGTGATGGAAACAGTGTCTGTGCAAGGATTGTAACAGGCAACAATAAATTAGGATTGGGCGATATGGTTGAAATCAATACCAGGATAATCATAAGGACGTTTTTCCGATATCGATTTATATATCAAAACATGGCTTATCTGTGCAAAACCATGTTAAATAATCAAATTGATGTTCATCCCATTGAACTGCATGGTAATGTTAAGGGTGATGTCAAACAAATTCCATAAAATGTTTTATACCTCATTTTGTCATTTTGTTTTTAAATAAAATTAGCTTGTTATCATCATTTAGGCAGCAGAATTGTGTATCACAATATCGTTATAATAATGATATTATTGATATGATAATATTGAATTATTTCCCGGCCCTACAACAAATCAAACCATTTTAAACGGGACATTGTTTGATGCCTATTTCATAGAAGAGGTTTCCATACCGAGTGAAGCGGACTCCACAGGCAGAGCACTGGAAGGGCTTCTCTCCTGTGTGTGTTCTCATGTGTCGGGGCAGTTTTCCCGCTCCGTGGATGATCTTCTGACAGACGGGGCACTGCTGGGGCGTCTGAGTCTTCCTCTTCCTGCCCCCTCCCACCGCTGACACCACCCCCCCTCGCTCAGCTACAGACGCAGGTATGGAGGTGGCGCCCACCAGCACGCCGTCATCGCCAAAACCCTCCATCTCTTCATCCTCTGACAGCTTGTCATTTGCGTGTGGGACAGGAGGAGCGTTGGCTATAAGGGGGCGCTCCTGCGGCCAGTGCAGCCCTCCGTTTAGTGTTGCCCCTCTCCCTGGCTCTCTGACCCCCCTGGGATCCCCATTCTGCCCCGCTTTGAGGTGATCTTCCTCCTGTTCGGGGCTGGGAGGCTGGGTGGAGGGCAGCGAGCGGATGCTGTCATGTAAAGGGGAAGGGTGAGAGAGAGGAGGGGAGGCCGGCGGTGGGTTCGCAGTCATGTGATGTGACCCGACTTTTTTCACCTTCTTTCTGTCCGTTTTCCTTCGGGACGCTTTCTCTACGCCCCTCTCTCCCTCAGCCATTCTCTCCCTCTCAGTGTGTTGGGCTCTGTGTTCCCCAGCCGTCTCCCCCTCCGCCTCCGCCGTCTCCCCCAGGATGTCTCTGCAGGCGTCCGCCACACACTGGATGCCCAGGAGCTGAGCCCCTCGCAGCACGTCTCTCATCCCGGAGCTGCGGATGGTCAGGGTGGCGGTGTAGGCGAACTCCAGCAGGGCGTCCAGGGCGTCGGGCGCCACACAGTCCAGCTGGCACACGCTGAACCCTCCGCCGCCCTCCCCGCCCCCCTCCTCCGCTCCGAACAGCCGGCGGAAGTAGAGGCTGACGGCGGCCATGACGGAGCGGTGCGTGGGGTAGCGCGCCCCGCGGGAGGTCAGCGTGAGGTCACAAAGGAGCCCCGCCCTCCTCTGGTCATTGAGGTGGGACAGGAGCTCGTTGCTGTGCTCCGGGAAGGGGATCCCAATCAGACCGTCCTCTCCTGGAGACATCGCCACCTGCAAGAACGGAGTTGAAAGGCAGATGAGTGTTAAGGCTCAGGTCTGGGCAAATTACAGTGTGGTAACTGCTTTATGCAAGTACAGCTTCAACTCACAATGGCCTTTGACTGAAAAAAACACCATATATATATGTGGTTTCTAGGAATGAGTGCACAACCTTCAGCCAGGTATATACTTTGGTTTGCGGAAAATAAATCGTCATTAGCCTGACTTAGGCAAGGAGTTCTCTTTCACGTGAAGGACACTTTTAACCGGGGCTTAGCACCAACTCTACCCCCTTATCCTCCCCTCCCCTCCCCACCTCATCGTCCCTTCTCTCCAGATTACTAAATCAGGAAGAGGCGATTTTGGCGGGTGAGATGGGGGTGGGGGAATCAGAGAAAGAGAGAGATAGTGATGACAGAGCCATCAGGAGTGTCAAAATATAAGAGCGAGAAGAAGAAATAATCATGGGAGCGGGAGAGAAACAGAATGACACGATAGATAGCGATGATGTGGAAGGGATGGGGGATTATGTAATGTAGGTGGTGTAACCAACGGACAGTAGGTTAATTCTCGTGTGATACCTTTATAGCATTAGCTGTTTGATTAAAATACCTGGAGAAGAAACAGAGCGACTGACTGAAGAGAGAGAACGAAAGGCGAGAGAGGGAGGAAGTGACAGGCTGAAGGACGTGAAGGGGGAGAGAATGACTGAAAGAATGAGGAAGAAAGAAATGGCGAGAGAAGAATTGCAGCCATTATTATTATTAATCACTCACAAATGACTAGCGAGCGTGTATGTGCAGGAAGGAAGATTTAATTTGCAGCTCAATGTTTGGTTTTCTGCCCAATCACGATGTTTACGACTTTGCAGAGAGTGAGATATGAGTGCTGCACATTAAAAGTAATATTTAGCAATGCAAGTAAACTTAAAACACCTTAACTTTCTGGCTTACTTCTCTTTCTAGAAGTAATGAGGTCTACTGGTAATAAGACCCGACAACTCCCTGCTTTGGCTCCCTAAGCTCCCACCTCACCCTCTCCACACTATACCTGCTCAACAATATCTCTCACACACCTGAGCAGACCAGATTTTCCACAAACAACCGACTCTCCAGTTCCCCCCTCCCTGCCCTTTATCTCCCTCCCATAGCAACTGGCAGCCCCCTGGCCATCCAGTAATAGTGTTCACATAGTGCCCAGAGGGCTCTGCACAACGACAGCACATTCACCCGACTAACCTGCTCCAAAACACACCCTATTAAATACACACACACACAAGCGTGGACGCATGAACACACAAACACACAGCGTGCCAACCTCTTGCTCCCCCCACCCGCCATTGTTACATTTAACCTGTGGTGCGGCGATCTTAATGCCAGCCTGTATATATATATAAAACACACACAGACACACACACTCCACCCATACAGTGACAACTACATGTACAACTACAGCCACTAAAATAAAGACTCCTCAGCTCATCCTTCCTAACACTTTCACCCATCCCAAACCTTCACCTGCTGGTCCCAGCCTTCTGATCAACCCCAAACCTCCCAAACCCTCCCCACCCGTCCCAGGACGAGCTAGAGAAGCCACAGGTCAAAATGTGATCCTACCTTCCCCATTTTCATGGGCAGGGGCACTGTCATCTGGAGACGAGGCTGTGCGTGTGTCATGGCATCCATCTTTTCGCTCTTTACAAGTCCTCTCCCTCGCTTCCCCCCCTCTCTCTTTGAAAACCTTTTCACCTCTTTTTTCTCTTTTTTTCCTTCTACCTGTAAATGTTACACTTAAAGGTCTGAGCTCTTATTCAGAAGTTGGGGTTAGGCGTTCATCCTTGGGGATGTCTACCTCTTTCGCACATTGTTTCGCTCGCTCTCTTCCTGTTGCATCAAAAGAGGGTGCACAGTGACGAAGATAGATTAAGAGATACCCCTCCCCCCCGGTCGCCTACGCGCCCCTCTCTCCAAAACCCAACGGCCCATTTTCCGAACACTTTCCGATAAACATAATTTCCTGGCCTACCTGTCCCTGATCAGGACCTTGTTCAATAAACACATGGGTAGTTTCGGTTGTCATGGCGGGACCATGTATGTACAGAATCTTCATAAATAACACCCATGCTCTTTTTTGATTCACCTTCTATGCGTATCAACATCAGAACACACACATCAGTTGAACTTTTGGCTTCACAGGAAGGAAAACAGACACCCAACCAAAACATATCTGAAATACTTAAACTCAACCAATTTTTTGGCAATTCAGAGTAACCATGTAAGAACCAAAATCATATTGGCATTATGAGTCATATTACACCAAGGAACAAACATTCAGGTAGGTACAATATGAGTTTAAACCATATTACATCATACCACAGACATTTGCTCAAACTGCCGCAGCATGCTGTTCATCTGAAACCTAGACAGGCTAAAACAAAACTATAAACAGCTATGACCTCTACACCAGTTATGTACTGCACATTTCATTTATCAAGCCAAAAACATTTTCATGAAAATGATTTTTTCAACTCAGTGATGGGACAACCACTGTGAGCGAAGAGGGAAGGAAGTTAAGGGGCACATGTTTGATTGGTCTCCTTTTTTGTTTGTCTTTTTAAAATCATAAACGGATGTAACTTAACATGCTGGAAAAAGCAGTAGAGGTGCGGTGAGTCAACACTAAGGGAAAGTTCAAAATCCCATTGGAAAATCACCACCTCAATAAGAACAGGGCAAAGTGTGTGTGCATCCCTTGACCTTGTATGTGTACAGTATGTTTCATCACAACTAGACATGATAATGGATCTGAATGTCATATGATAGTATCAATGACTTAAGTAATCGTTGTTTAAATGTATCAACAGCCAAACACAATTGATTCTGCTTATTATGTGCATAAATGAACAATACAGACATACATTCGCTCATGTTTTGTACGATTTCAAAAATTTCCTTGTTGAGGGAAACGTCAGTAGAAGCCGAAATATAGAAAGCTTTGGTAAAAGAGAGCAGAAAACAAGACAAAAAAAGGGGTATAGGAGGAGCACATAGCAACCTGCATAAAATTTCCGGCATAGAAGAAAAAAAAAAAAACACATCATGGGTAGTTGGTGGTTCGAGCTTGTTATTTTAGGCATATTCCTTAGAACGGGGACGTGTTCGGAAAATAATAGATGAAGTTGAATTGATTCCTATCAACTGAACGCCTGTGAGTCACTTAATAATGGCACACCCTGAAGTACACATGCATACACACACACACCCAGACACAACCACACACACACAAAATTGCACTGTTCATATCCCAATTTCTCTTTCTTTGTCACCTTCTTTGTGTTTTTTGCCAACCAAGGACAAGTCTGCATAAGTTGCTGAATCCAGTAACACATTGCAACTAATGTTTAAACACCCGACAGGCAGATACCACAAGCACATTTTCACATGCATACAAAAACAATAATGTTAGTTTACGAGCACAGAAGTATATGTAACTGTTAGTATAAAATATAATTAATGTGTCAACAGCATGCCGTTTATTCATGTTAATTAGCATTCAATAGCTTAAAGTCAAATAATTGATATCAACTGTTTGCCTTTAGGTGTGTGTTAACTGTCATTCTCAATCTTGCCAAATCATAAAACAGCACAAAATGCTTATTGAAAAATATCCTAACCGTTTACACTTTGACATTCTTTCACATTTTTTGTTTTTATGTTATACGACCAACATTTCTCTCTTGTCGTTTTTTTTTTTGGCTACATTCTCACCTCCCACTCTTCTGTCGACAGCGGATTTCACCTCCTCTGCGACTTTACGGTTTCCTCATCCCTTGCTTTCACTATGTACGTCACCCTCTTCCTCTCTCTTCACATGGAGGAGTTATTCACTGATAAATAAATACTGTTCATATTTACAATTCTTTAATCATTAAGTTTTTATCTAATTGCTGAGGACAATTGGCATTAACCTTAAAGTTAGGCTTCATTTATGCATTACTCAGCTGTACGACCAGGCAGCTAAATAAGGCACGAATCAGAAGAAATGGCAGGTTAGTAGAGCGTCCACCAAGGATTCATTTTTCAGAAAATGGAAACTTAAATCCAGCACAATGTCTGTCAATAAAATATTCACTTAAAGCATGCACTATAATGGCTTGGTAGTGCAACCCCTGACAAAAAGAGACTAGTTTATGAGGGGGTCTGGAAAATTACAGCTACAGCATTTACCACACGCACACACAAAGATTTATTCTTCAGTGTAAAAGGTTATATCCCACCATGTCTATATCATTAAATTCAACTGCATACACTTGGCCTGCGTGATCACTAGAACTCCTCTCACATGTTCAAGTATGTTAGTATTATTTTTATGGCTCTTATTTTCCGTTAAAGCCTGTAAGTTTTCCCAATCCACCTCAATTATATCAGGCCCCAGTGCTAAGGGGGAAAATATGACTTTATACTATTCACAGAAAACTGTGGCCGAGAGGGAGAAGGAGAAATGCTCTTATGAATTCTGATGTCAGATGTTTTCCAAAGTGCTTGTCCGTGTGCATGTGTGTGTGTGTGTGTGTGTACGCGCACATTGGTGAATGTGAGCAAGTATGGTTGTATGTGATGCCAAGTTTTCTCAGTGCTTGAAATGTCAGAATAGCTACAATATGGACAATTCTGAGACTTTGACAAAGTTACAAAAAATAAAATGTGAAAAATAAAGCAGATATATAAAATAGTGAAATGTAAAATCAAAGTTAACCAAATGCGAGCTCCAAAATGTGAAATGTGTTATTATATTTAAGAGTGTGTTTTGTTATATGATGCCTGTGGTGGGACGAACATTTTAAACACGGTAACAGATTATCCTACAGATCAAGCAAATGATACAGTATAGTTATATATACACATATACACAAATAAAGTATAATTGTCCGTTCTGTAAATAAAACACACACTTACATACATGCACACAAACACACACACACCTAAAAATGACTACTTCTAATGGGAGAATTTTCACTCAGAGAAATACCCATACTTGTGAAGTTATTCACAACCACAATATAACGAATCATAACACTAAACAATCGCTGCTCCCAAAAACAACAAAGGGGCCAAAGAGATGGAAAGTAAGAGTCAAGCTCATACCGTTTCTCCTCCACACACTCGTCTTCCTCTCACCGCTTCTCTACCTTTCTTCTCTCTCTCTCTCTGTCTGTTTTTCTTAACCCTTAATCTTTTCAGTGTCTTTACACCTCACTGTTTTGGGGTAGGGAGTGTGGTACCAGGACACCTTCTCTGAGGAAGAGTGAGGGAGGAGGAAAGGGGGGCATGAGAGGAGATGAGAGTACACACACGCCTGCCAGCACAAAGCTGCATTCAGCCTAATATAGTACTCCCCCCCGCTTAGGACTATCTGAGTGCAATGCGTTCACATTTAAACAAAGAGCACCTCCAGAAACCATGAATACTGACTACACACACACAAACTGAAACATCCAGGTCTTCTAATAATACAGTGAGTCTCTGCGGGGCGATAAAGCCCAGGCCCTGCCCCCTCTCTCTCCTGATAGTTCCGTCTGAACTGGACATTTGCATCCTACCAGGAGATATAAAAACAGACACAGCCGGAGAGAATTTGAATTGGCATTTGAATTTGTCAGAAAGACAAGACTTAAGACAACATCACGGTGATTACAACGCTCGCACCCTGCCATGACTGGAAGGAGAAAAGGAGAAGTCTCGTTAGCTAATGTTACTCAGCAGAAGTTGGTGATAAGAAGTTGGTTCTGTCTTTTTTACAAGCCCTCTCCTGTCCTTACTGTAACTGGGGCATTAGTGTGTGTGTGTGTGTGTGTCTGTGTGTGTGTGTGTGTGTGTGTGTGTGTGTGTGTGTGTGTGTGTGAGCACACATGCGCACATTGTGGTCTTGGTTCCAAGAACACATTACATTATTCATTTGGCTGGCAGAGCGGAGGCCCTTATCCCCTCGCCCTCCCACACCACACACACTCCATGCTACGCAGCAGCCAGTTTGCATGCTAGACCTGCAGGTCTGATGTGAATCTGCTGTACCACAGGATCATCACTTCATCAACACATGGGGCAAGACATTTGGGTACATACTATATGCACTCTTCCCCATAAGTAACTTCTGTCTCTCTTTAGCTTTATATACAGTATATATACGTAAAGCTACAGAAATTAAAAGGTATTTTTTACAGCGATTAACTTCTTAATGAAACCCAAGACCCCAACAATGCATCATTATTCTGTATATCATTAAACCTATAAATTAAAACTAAAATTATTAAACTAATATACCTTGTCATTTCTTGTCTCTACACCCCAAGTTTTAGGATTTTTAATAAATACACAGTTTTAAGATTAATTTGGTCCATAGGAAAGTTGCTTTTTTGTACAATGTAGAGCCATTTCTTCTTTCAGCTTTTAGATCCTAAAGAGCTATTTTGTAAAGGCTGAGAATTCAATATAGTACTAATACGATTTCCCTATAAAATTGAATAAAGAAAGACTTATTCAGAGCTTCTTCCTAAAATAAAGGTAATATATTTCTGACATGTTTGCCACAGAGAAAAGGGGGGGCACAGGAGCAGGAAAAGAAATAAATCTGAGGTTGGAAAGAGGAAAGGGGTCTGAGATTTGAGAAGAGAGAACAAAAGGAACATGAGGGAGGTATGTTTTCTAAAAACACACATGTTCTTAGAAATCACACAAGAAAGGGAGGGTATGGGGGAGGAGAAACACATGAGAGTGTGACAGCGACTGAGTGAGTGAGTGAGGAGTGGGTGTAAAGATACAAAGAAAGATAAAGGAGAAAGAGGGGAGGTTAAGACAGGAAAATCTAGTCCCAACCTCTAACAATCTGTGTTAGCGAGGAGACATGAAACAAGAGTAGAGAGAGTTAAGTTACAGGGGAGAGGAAGGGGGAGACAGAAGAAGAGAAGGGAGAGGAGCAGTGACATGACGACTGGGAGAAAAACACAAAGAGAGATCGAGCAAGAGGTGAACACATGCACACACACACAGCCACAGGAAGTAGCAAGAGTCCTTGCAGGTGTGTGTGCATGTGTATGTACGTGTGTGTTTGTGTGTGTGTGTGTGTGGGGGCGTGTGTGCAGATGTCTGAGGGAGAGATGCGGTAGCAGCCAGCTCTATCATTAGCATCACCAAAAGGGAGTTTCACCCTAAGATGGAGAACACACACAGATGCGAGCGAGAGAGCATGCTGACTGAGTGGTTTCACACATTACTCTCCCTGTCTTTAGCTCCTTATCTGGTCAGCAGTTTCTACCCCCAATACTCCACAACAATGTGTGTGAACTCTGGAGTGGCGTGGTGTGTGGGCGACTCATATTCTGTATCTTGTGTGAATTGATGTGCAAGTGAAAGAGAGGAACTGCACTCTCTTTACGTGGTGTCAAGGAGTTAAAAAGACATTATTTTGATTAAGCCAATTATATATATATATATATATATATATATATATATATATATATATATATATATATATATAGTTGATGATTTCATTTTTGATATGAGTTGATGAAGCTCATGACCATTTCCTCCGACAGGGGCAGGAGGCATCGTGTTGTGAATGCTAGCCAAGGGCAGCAACTGGTTGCACAGTATTTGAGAAGGGGCAATAAAAAACAGTTAAAAATATTATTACAGTAAAACAGAATTTTGGAGCCTTTTAAAATGCTCCAACATGCTCTAACATACATAACAATGCTCTAACAAAATGTTTTTTTAGAGCAAATGTCTGCTGCTGTTTTACCTGAATTTATATGCACTTTAAATTGTCTTTGTCCTCTGCATGTGTGCATGTGTGCATGTGTATGTATGTATGTATGTATGTATGTATGTATGTATGTATGTATGTATGTATGTATGTATGTATGTTTTTATGTATGATGACATGTATGTTCTTATTTTATTTTATTATACATGTATTGCTCTTGGCTTTGTGAAGCACATTGTGTTGCTTTTTGTATGAAATGTGCTGTAAAAATTTAATTTGACTAACACGTTGATCTGTGGTAAAGTGTGGTAAAATCACAATCATGCTATACCCCCGAGTGCAACTTCTTCAGTGAGCCGCCTTTCAGTGAACATCTACAGGAAGACTGAAGCTAAATGAATTTGGGCTATTTTGAATATGAAGTTCTAATAGACAAAACTTTTACAGATTTGATAACCTAGATCATCACCTTGGAGAAACCTTATCTTATGAA